>NW_019385567.1:93282-111688 GCF_000671375.1 Centruroides sculpturatus
CAACAAAGATACTTCCCGCGTTTACCCAGATCCAGGACGCCACCCGACCGCTACGCCGACGAACCCTGGGACGCTCCCGAGATACGACCGCATACCTACCCGAGCAGGAGCCTCGATCCGAGTAACCCTTCAAGCAAGACATAGACCGAAAATTCATCCGAGGTATGACCCGATATTGTACACTCTCTCTCGGCGCGGTCCCTTCGAACAACGCGCAAGTAGTTAGTGTTTGTATGTTAGGATTATGTAGTCTAAATAAATGTTTGTTTGTTTATTAAAAGGTCGTCTTTATTTCGGGTATCGTTAACGCTTTACCGTCGTCCCCTCTCACCTCCTCCACTCGACCTGACAAAAGAATCCCGACTTTACGGGATAGAAAAAGCATTTTTTAAGCCATCCACTGACCAGTGGGCAGTTCTCACCGAACTGTTGCCTATCAAAAAGAGGTACGACCTCGTCCTACCTCAGGCTACCCACATCTGGTTAGCAAATTATCTTTTATTTTTCATTGGATTACAAATATATTTCGGATTGGTACAATGTATTCCAACCCCTCTTCAGTGATATTACAAATAAAACAAGAAATATTAAAACATGACTATGTTATATTGCATGAAACAAATCAAATCACAAAAACACTTACATTTTCCAATTTTGTAAATTATAAAAATTGTTTCTTTTTTCATCTCAAATTAGGGAGTGGGAGGCAAACCGTCCTCATCCTTAATCAATATATATTTTAGCCTAAAATTGTGTATTCCATATTAATATACATTTAAAAACTCAAACTATAATTCTAACAGACAACCTTCTAAATACTCACAATCGTAAAAAAAAAAAAATCTTTCACACATGGGTGTATAACAGATGTAGTAAAACCAGTTAACATAGCAAAAAACTTAATATACGTATGTAAAACCGTTTGATACACAAACAACATTTACATCAAACCAGTATCAGATTTACAATGAAAAAGTTCTTTTACAAAATAATTTTAAAAAATTATAACAATCTTAGCTTATTTTAGCGCCATCTATTAACTCATAATCTATAATTCTGTATTTAATAATAAACATCATATTAACTCATATCTATAATTTTATATTTAATAATAAACATCATATTAACTCATATCTATAATTTTATATTTAATAATTTAAAACATATTTATAAAATTACTAAATAATTGTTTGAGGCACAATTACTATATTGTATTTTTACGTTATGTATTAATACATAAACTTTAATTGTTGCAAATTTGAAAGTATTAGATTTTTTATCATACAGGTGATCACGAGACAACAATATAATAACAACGAAGCTAGAAAATTGCGTTATCAAAAAAAGCTGCAATGACTTATTTGAAATGTAATGAGATTAATTTAGTCATTGAAACCAGGTGGAAAAGATATAATGTCTACCATTGTGTTAAAAATTAAATATTCTACATAAAATATTGTACATAAAATATTCTACATAGTTATTTTATTAAATCGCAATTGTTGCACATAAGATCCTTCATAACTTCACCTATTCCACCTGGCAGAGAGAATGAGACTCGGGTAAAATGCGCGGGTCATCCATAAGTTTCTGCCTACAGTTAAAAACACTCCTACGCACTTCACTCCCATGTTTCATCTCACGCCGTTCATAACTGGGCATGGAGTCATTAACTCCTATCTGGCCCGGTTTTTGAAAAAAACAAATGGGAATTGTATGCACTGCCTCCAAATAGAGGAGACTTCAGAGCATTTTATGTTCGAATGCCTGGAGCTGTAGCCTTTCATTTTCTATAGAAAATTAAAGACTGGAGCTAGTCTCAGCTGTCTTAAAAGACAATATGTCTTGGTCCTGCACGCCCAACATTTTTTTGAGGACAAGAATTTGTATAAGAGTTTTTTAAATTACATGAACAAGATCGTGCTTGCCAGGCATTGCATTTGCTGTGGCCCTCTTTCCAGTGAAATCGATAACCTGAGTGGAACAAGCGACAGGGACTGTTAATCATCATTGGTCGTTTCCAATGTGTATATCATCGTCAAGCAAGCATCATCTGTAGGTTAAAGTAAAGTGCGCTTCATATTTGTTGTACATTGTTTCTGAATCCTAATTTTTAATGTTTCTATGTTAATATTTAATTAATATAGTGTTAATTTTTTTATCATTTTGTTTTAAAAAACTTCCTTCTCTCTGTCAGTAATGAGTTGAATAACTGATAAATTTTTTTGCACTCAGAAAAACGTTTTTTTTATTTGTCGACTTGTAATGCCACTATTAAAATCTATAATTTTAATTATATAAATGGCTTGCTGTATATTATATTACAATTGTAAATTCGTCTCTGTAATCCAAAAACACACTTTGGTAGACGTATCTTACAGCAATATCTGGTTAGCAAATTATCTTTTATTTTTCATTGGATTACAAATATATTTCGGATTGGTACAATGTATTCCAACCCCTCTTCAGTGATATTACAAATAAAACAAGAAATATTAAAACATGACTATGTTATATTGCATGAAACAAATCAAATCACAAAAACACTTACATTTTCCAATTTTGTAAATTATAAAAATTGTTTCTTTTTTCATCTCAAATTAGGGAGTGGGAGGCAAACCGTCCTCATCCTTAATCAATATATATTTTAGCCTAAAATTGTGTATTCCATATTAATATACATTTAAAAACTCAAACTATAATTCTAACAGACAAACTTCTAAATACTCACAATCGTAAAAAAAAAAAAATCTTTCACACATGGGTGTATAACAGATGTAGTAAAACCAGTTAACATAGCAAAAAACTTAATATACGTATGTAAAACCGTTTGATACACAAACAACATTTACATCAAACCAGTATCAGATTTACAATGAAAAAGTTCTTTTACAAAATAATTTTAAAAAATTATAACAATCTTAGCTTATTTTAGCGCCATCTATTAACTCATAANGCTGGCGTAAGGTGTGCATGCTTATCTTGTCGTAGATTACAGGAATGGTATTGTCCGTGGTGACTGCTTTGGAAAGCTGATCAGCAAGCTCAATTCCAGGAAGAGTTGTTCATCACGCTCATTACCACGTGTCCAGGTAATGGAGATAATGCTGTTCATGATGTTCCTGTTCTCAGTGACAAGTGAGTGTAGATTATTGCCCTTGATTAAAGCGTAAGCAAATAAACAGTCAGTGATTATTTGGGATGTAACTACAGAAATAGTTGTTTGTAGACCAAACGAGGGCCATTTTAATGGCAAAGAGCTCAGCCTAAAAACAGTGCATAAGTGGCTTAGACGATATTGATGGAACCTTTTTGATGTAAACAACAAAACTGCAGGAGACGAGTCATGGATTTTGAACCTGTCAGTGAAGATTTCCGTATTGGAGATTTTTGAAGTAGAGTTATCAAGGTTGCTGTAATCATTTTCTTACAAAAGGGTATTGGAGAATGGATATGCCGACTCAATTGTAGCAGTTGATCAGACCAGCAATAGAATTAATTTTTTCCCCCATTTGATGTGTAGTGTCTCCCCGTTGATCTGGATAATCAACTCGATAGGGACTTCCTGGAGATGATTTGAATACTGCGATTTGAAGCAGTACGATAGCATATAGCAGGTGTGGCCAAACTTTTATCCTTTAGGGGCTACTTTTTCGGTAAAATGTAGTCTGCGGGCGACTATGAATATGGGAAAACAATTTTAGGATTTTTATATGCGCATGCTTAACATTCATTTGCATTGTTCTTCAAGATGAATACAAACAGTACGGGTATGTTGCACAGACAGTCTATTATTGTAAGAATAAATTATCGAATTAAAAATTTTAAACATTAATTTAATTAAAAGCAAATTGTTCAACTTTAGATTCGCAAGCTATTTTCAAAACCATTGTGGTCGACCGGTCGACCGTGGTCTACGTGCTGGCCATCCCTGGCATAAGTGCCCAACGTTGAGATGAGATGAGTCTTCGTTTGATGTGAACTTGATGTTTTACTTATGCCTGCAACAGCTTTGCTGCTGCAGGCATAAGTAATCAAGAGAATATAAATCTGGTTATAGATTGTGTTCATGGCATTCAATGAAAGACCCCAGATTCTTCTAGCTACCTGAGCAAATTCCTGCATGATTAAACTTGTATGCCTGGTTACAGCTTCAACGTGATCATCCCATAAAAGGCGATGGATCAGTATCACACCAGGATATTTGAGGTGTTTTGCTATTTTGATGATTTTGCCATGTATTTCGATCTGGGGGAGATTTTTTTACTGCGATCAGTTTTAGTCTGAAATAACTAAGGCCCCTTCCTGCTCAGAGAGGACTAAGGGGTCAGAACGTGTAAAGTGAAAAGTGTGTTTGCGCCTTGAGGGCTCATAATATATTTGAACTAGTTATTTGTCAGGGCTCATAAGTTTTGCGTGATGTTTGGAGTCTGTACTTGTTATTTAAACTTAAGGCCGAGAGTTGTGTATGTATATTAGCTGTTAGTAATTGTTAGTGTAAGTAGGGCGGATATCACCAGGTGCTAGAGAGTTAGCAGTAATGGTGACTGAGGGATCTTCCAGATAAAGACGAGAAGTTCAGAGAACAAACATCAATTTGAAAAATATATAAGGTTTGATGATAAATAGAGTATAATTTAAAAATTTGCACAATGTTGGTAATTTAAAAATTCAAATTTTATTAGAGTTTAGCTAGGTATCAGTAAAGAACTAAATGAACTGGAGTTTCGAAAACTTAAAACAGAGGAAAATTTAAATTATTACATTGGTTAATAATATTAATTGCATTACAACTAACGTTATTAATGATTATTTATTTAATTTAACCCTATAACGACCAAATTAACAATTTACTCTGGACAGTCTCTCTTTTTGAGTGTTTAATAACAAAGAAAACAGAAAAGAGAAAAAACAGTTAAATGTAAAAAGCTTTTTAAGGCGTTTTTCAATATTAATAAAATATTGAAAAAGCCTGAAGAAGAACCACGTTTGATGAAGAACCACATTAGCGTAGCGCCTGAAGAAGAACCACATTAGGATCGAAAACGTTTGCAAAGTCCTTCGTATTGGAGAAAAACACCGGTTACAGGCAGTGAAGTTAAGTAATTAATAAAATCAATAAAATGTTGTAGGCAAGACGATATTACATCTAATACGTAAGTAAAAATTCCTTAAACAATATTTACACGACGTTAATAAAAGAAACACATGACTTCATCTCTTTTTATCCACATATTTTCCATACCCGAAGAACGGTCTTACCGCAGACTCAAGTTTTTATTATAGGTTTATATATGCTTTAGAATGTAAAATATTTTTAAAAATTATCGTCCCCAAACGATAAAAGTGCATTTGTATGTATACATATTCATATATATTATATCTGGCGTAAGGTGTGCATGCTTATCTTGTCGTAGATTACAGGAATGGTATTGTCCGTGGTGACTGCTTTGGAAAGCTGATCAGCAAGCTCAATTCCAGGAAGAGTTGTTCATCACGCTCATTACCACGTGTCCAGGTAATGGAGATAATGCTGTTCATGANCACCCTTCGGTCCACATTAGGCCGAGTTTTCGAGGTTCTACTGTATCACTGTATATTTGTCGGTAAGGCCATCATCTAAATTAAGAAGAAAAATTGTTGCACATGACAATAGGGAGATTACAGCGCTTTCAAACTGTAATAAAATATACTGCAGGTCGTGAAAAAGTATTGGTTTTCGTAAAATTTCTCTGAAATAAAGGTCATAAACTTGAAAACCACTGTGGTAATCGCATCAGAACATGTCAGTTGAGAAATGCTGAAAAGTCCGAATTTCATCTGTTTTATTTTAAAGAAATTCAATAAAAAACCGCAATGTATTTGCGGGTTACATATGCGCCTAAATGCAGTTAATAAACGAAAATTCCTAAATTTATATATTACAGTCACTCTCATTTTTGCATTCATAAAATTTAAAAAAACAAAAATTATATAAGGCATTGTGTCACAAAACTTTCTAAAATAATCTACAAAAATCAATGGAAAAAATTAGATTATTTTCAGGTCAAATTTTAGTTTATTTTAGAGTTATTCGATTTAAATCAACGTGATTATAATAGTCAAATAATAATTTTTTCAGATTTTTCAAACAATTTAAAAATTTATGTGAAGTAATTAAAAATGTGGGCATGTAATAACAGATTAAATTTAGAAATTCGATTTAAATCAACGTGATTATAATAGTCAAATAATAATTTTTTCAGATTTTTCAAACAATTTAAAAATTTATGTGAAGTAATTAAAAATGTGGGCATGTAATAACAGATTAAATTTGGAAAATTGCTTTAATACAATAAAATCAGCGTGCCAAAGTCATTTATATAAAAACTTTTAGTATTTATTTACGAATATTTAATTATTACATGTATATGAAGCGTATAAATTAGTTGAGAAGACAATAATGTTTTTAACAACAGATCGCAGTAATTTAGATTCTTTAACTAATTTACTTACAATACCAAAGAATGTTAGAGATTTAAAGTTATAGTATAACGATTTCAGAAGATCTTGTATTCGAATTTTTTTTTCCCTCAGATTGTTTCCAACGATGAAATAATCTCAGAGAAAATATCTCTTCAGGAGCTCAACTGATGTTAGTTCAAAATGTATTTTATCAGATAATGTTGCCAAATCTTTGTTTTCTATCTACCCTTTAGGTATATTTATTTTTTAATTTAATAATACGTATATACGTACGTACTATAACGCGGTCCTTAAGGGGAGTTTTTAAATTTTTTTTTGAAATTTTTGAAATGTTTTTTAAGTCCCCAAATTATTTCAAAATTTTTTGCCTTCGCGAAAAAAATTTATCGCGATTTTAATGAGCTTTTGATAAGGCTCGATTAAGGCTTAATTGTTTTTTACTGGGAGTTTTTTATCAAATTTATTTCATGGTTCCTAAGTTATAGTGCACGGATTTTCCTTCCGTAAAGTTATTTAAAGCTGCTTTTTGATGTCAAAAACGATCTTCAATAGCTTTTAAATTTTTTAAATTAATATATTTTATTTTATATAAATTCGATTAATTCGGGGTATCGGAAATCGCAATAAAATTTTTAATTTAAAAAAAAAATATTTAAAAATATAGGCCTAGTTAGTATTCACCCTACTTTAAACTCTTGTCCTTCCGAGACGTGTATGAGAATGTCCCGGGAAAACCAACTCCAGCTGTGTTCAAGGTCACCCAGCTGTGTAAACAATGACTCATCAGTGTTATATCTCAGAGAAAGGCGAGACAAAGGAAAATAAAATTTAAAGCTTTTTCTTCAAAATTAACGCATTTCTTTCGTTTTTTTCAAGTAGTTTTTACGTTTAATTAAATTAATATAAAAAATGTCAATGTCCTTAAGGGGTTAATTAAATTCTTTGGCTAAGTTGGAAACGCTAGAGAGATTGCAGCCAAAGTTTTCATCTCTAAAACGTGAACATTGAGTGCTGCCATCTTGTAAGCCTAGAAATCTGATAATGGCTTTTAGAATGACATTATTCCAATGACATTCCGAACGCCACTGTCAAACTTCTAGACTTTCAAGATGGCGGAGCTCAACATACACATTTTAGAGATGAAAACTTCAGCCACAACCGCTNTGCTTTCACTTAAATTAATGTTTAAAAATCTTAATTTGATAATTTATTCTTACAATAATAGACTGTCTGTGCAACATACCCATACTGTTTGTATTTATCCCGATGAACAATACAAATGAATGTTAACGCATGCACATATAAAAATCCTAAAATTGTTTGCCCATATTCATAGTTGCCTGCAGATTATATTTTACCAAAAAAGTAGCCCCTAAGGGATAAAAATTTGGCCATACCTGTAATAACTGATTAATGGGCATTCGGAATGAGAACAACACATTTGTGCTAACCGAGGGGGCTGAAGCGGAGAGCTTCTCCCCACTTACCGGCTTGGCTGTCAGGAAATGGCTATAGGAGGGCAAAAGGAGTGGGAGGCGTAACGATCAGGTGTCCAAAAGACTACACGGGTTTAAATTAACGAACACATTTAATAAACAAGTAAGAAAATTTACATAAAGATAATAAATATAACACTCGCGTATCAAGATATAAATAGGTATTCTGAAATCTATTCTAACCTAACGCTAAAATCCGAGAGAGAGAGAGCTTACGTTAGAGAAAGATAATTATGGGAAGGGTTTACCTCGTAGGATATGCTCGTATAGGGCGTTGATGAAACGCACTATGATCGTCGTCTTCTAAATTCGAGGTGTCCTTTTTAAGGCTATGTAGAGCGATGTCCTTATCAGGCCTTGCGGCTAGGTCCGGTTACGGTGTATGCTCCGTCGCTCCCAATCTGTAGAGTTCTTCCTTGGCGAAGTTCTTTGGAGGTTTCTTCGGATAACCTATCCGAGGAGTAATTCCGTCGTATATGGAGAAAATAGAAAATATTCAGTTTTTATTTTTCATGGAGCCACGATTATGAGCTGCTTAGATCCTGAGAGAGCTGGAAGATCCTGCGTCGATGTTTCTTCCCCGACGATCGCTCTCCAGGTGTCAGATCGTTCCCCTTTTATACCCTTTAGCTTGGGAAAAACCTGGGAATTTGTTGACGTCTTTTTCACAGTTCTCCCTGATTTATGACAGTTTCCCCCGCCGTAGAGAAATTCACTACCTTATTTGGACATTGTTTGGTCGCTCGGACGTATGGGGGTCACGTGACATCGTGGATCCTCGTCGATGACCTTCGAACGACGAAAGTCACCCTCGCTAACTACTCAGTTAGTGTGAAATTAAAAATAGCGTCCGCATTCTCACAATTTTATATTAAATAGTTTAAAAATCTACTCATTATCTGAACCATTTCGAAACTTTTCAAATTTCATTTTGGCCCACTGTCACTTTGATGTCTTGAAAAAATAATTATTGTTAATTATAAAAATTTCATTTTTTATTCTGTTGGTCAAGGAAGCAATAGAAACGAAAACTATTGTTTAAGTTTAGTATGTTAAAGCCATTTAAGAGCAGTAGTTTTATGTATCACACCAGGATATTTGAGGTGTTTTGCTATTTTGATGATTTTGCCATGTATTTCGATCTGGGGGAGATTTTTTTACTGCGATCAGTTTTAGTCTGAAATAACTAAGGCCCCTTCCTGCTCAGAGAGGACTAAGGGGTCAGAACGTGTAAAGTGAAANTGTATTCCAACCCCTCTTCAGTGATATTACAAATTTAGCAACGAATTTCTTAAGTGACTTTTTAGTGGCGATATATAATATGACAGTTCAGTTTATAAATTGTTTATATCGTTTCAATTGTGTAATGGCAAAAAGACTAATTTTTATAATTAAGAAGGCTTTTATAGTCATTGTAAATGCCAATAATAAAAAACATCGTCGTAAAGTTTAACCACATTGAAGATACAGACGACCAACATTATTTCTGCACCCCTTGACATTTCATCATCAAAATTTAATAGCACAAATCGTCTAATCAAAAAATAGTTTGTAAAGTTACAAATTTTCAACAAAAAACACCGGAGTTATTGATTAAGATATGTTGAGACAATATAAATATCTACTTTATTAAAAAATCATATAAATAAATATCATAAAAATTTTATGAATATCTGTCTATTCGAACAACTTTAGTTCTGTCGATTCTAAATAATAGTGTATAATCTTTTATTTCCTGTGTTTTAAAACTATATTATTAATTAACAATAAAGTAATAATAAATATTTTATAGCATTGAAAAATCTCATGCAAAATATGCTACTATTGGACATTTCTCATTATTCACATATACAAGAATTTTTAATTTGCTTAACTTTCTGGTTTATAGCATTTCAATGAAATCAAAATCAACGAATTAATAAACAGATTTTGGTTTATAAGATATAAATCTATTGTTATCTATCTGATTGGTTAATACATTTATAAATCATTTTTAATTTTTTAGTGTAAATGCTTTCCTATGATTTTGATTAGAATTTTGTATATTATATATTTAAAGTATTTGCTAGGAAAAAAGTATGAAAAGAGCTTTAATTACTTTATCGATTTCAAGATTGTNGGAATGTGTTTCTAAAGTCCTAGTCAACAGAACTACTCAGAATATATCGTTTTTATACATTTACAACGAAAACAAAAAAGTCTTACGTTTTAGCAATTTTTCAAAAAAATTTATCAACATCAAAAGCGTTTTTTACAAACCATAAACAAGTCTGTTGCTATCTATGCTTTGATTTGCTTTCTCGTATGTGTTTTTTAACTGTCCCAATAACTAAATGCTTTTTCTCAAATACTGGGCCAAAAATATTTCTGTATTTCCAAAAATACATTTTCTAATATTTTACAGCAACTATAAATAAAAATGCAGATCATTGGCCGATAACATAAAGAGTAAACTTTTTTACACTGTAGTTAATTAATTTCTTTTTATATTATTAAATCCACTAGAAAAAAACAATTACCAGAAAAATTTCCGCGAAATGCCACACTCCTGTAGACTACCACTTCGAATTATGTAAACAATCGCTATAAAATCGCGTATTTTAGAATAAACATTTTTTTTATTTCTAATTTTGTCAAGTTGTTAGACAATATTTAGATGAATAAACATGATTTCAAAACTATTTGCAATGAATATTCCCTGGAAACTGTTCCTTTCAAACTTTCAATGATAAGTCTATGAAAGACTTATTTGCTGTTAATTAGCATTGAAAATCCTGTATATACATCTTTTATGTTCCAGTTAATCATTTCTATTATAACTAACCCGATATCAGAAAATGAGCATATTTTCGAAAACCTAACTCGGTTCTATCCCCTCGGTTAGTCCCGTTATTATACTTTCTCCGTCAGGCGCGAAGGGTACTACGGTTATTCCTGATTTTCAGTGTGTCTTCGGGTGAAAATTGTTTTCGTTCAAATTTAAAACTTTTTCAGTGCAGTGTTCAGTACTTTGAAAGAAGGTACTAAAGACATCAACACCCCTTCTCCATGTGCCTAACTCAATTAAAATCAATTGGTTTAATAACTTGATTTTACTGTTATCAGGCAAATTTGTACTCTCGGGTGATTCTTTTATATTAGAACCTATTCTTATTTAAACGTATATGCGATATTATTATTAAACGCGTAAAAACAATAATTTAACAATATATTTTAAAAAACGGCAAATAAAAACTCTTAGATTAAACAGTAGTGTACAAATCTGAAAATTATTTTATAGTATCAAAATTCCTTTATAAATCTGACCCTATGAATGTTCAGGGTAAAAGTTTTCTTTTAATTTTTGCAAAAAAACTTACAACAAATGTTTGTAATAAGGCGCAGTATGTTATAACGATATCCGTTATATGCATGTACTGTACAATCTATTCTGGTAGGTTAAAATTTCAGATAATTTCTCCCTAAAAGTTGTCAGTTTTTTGAAGTTGACAAATGAAGCAAAATTCTAGTATTTAGAATGTATTACTATAATTTATTAATGATAAACACTTTTAATAGGAGATCATAACCATTCCTACGTTTGGAGAATATCAGGAATCGAGGTAAATAAATACATTTCATTTACTCTATCATTAAATCTATATAATCAAATAATTGCTGATAAATAATGTTTTACTTTTTTCTCAGATTTCAAAGTATATGAAATATGACGGAACTAAAACACAAATAACAGGTGGAAAGTATTTTTTGCTTTTTAAAGTTATCCACGATAAACTAAGGTTTAGGTAAGTTACAAAGTAAAAGCAATCTTAATTAAAAACAATAATTGTCTTTCGTTTGGATTTTAAAAAGTTAAGTACTGTGAGCAGAAAGAATAGTTAAAAACCATCATTATTGCTCAAAATATCGAACTCTAGAATGTATAGCTACTTTCCTATAATTTGTATACATTATTTTTAAGTTTTTTTCTTTGAAAAGTTAGTTTTACTAAAGTTTTTAAACAGCTTTAAAACTGAATGATATTTCATTATATATAGTCTTCAATTTGAAGACGATGATACGTAAATTATTCTAAAAATCTTTTATTCGCGAATTAATAAACTTCTTCTTCGTCTTGAGCTGTTTTCTTACACATTTTTACGCAGACATGAATAAAAGTTATGTATTATTCGATTTTTAACTGTTAAATACAAGTAAATTTTTGGTATTTTCCTGTCATAGTTTATTACATAGAATGAAAGTTTACGAAAATAAATTCTATATTCGAAGAAAATTATCCTTGGAAAATATATTTTGTATTTTCGATTCGCTTTCTTAAATTGTCAAAAAAAATTGTAATTGCAGAAAACAAAAAACATGAAGTTTTTATGTAAATTGTTTTATGTTATGTATTCATTAAATGTTAAACAACAGAACATAAAAAATAGAGTGGGTCTAGGATAAAAATTCAAAGATATTATGCTTCGTAATTGATTGCAATGTTATTTATGAGAAAAAGTTTTTTTTTTTATACAAAAAAAGTGTTTAAAATTAAAGCACTAAAATGTCTAAACTACTTATAAAAATAATTGATAATTAACAAATGCAATAGAATTCAATATATATGTCTGCGTATTATAATGTATTATGGTAATAAAATTTGAACAAATATTTTAAGACATAACATGCGTTTAGGAATCCCAGATGAATTGCTTGAGTATCCCAAATGCTAGATAAGTAGTTACAGTTGGCATTAGAGATATCAATGGACTATATATCGTAAAAAGGAATACTCAAGCTATAGAAGTTAATGCTTGAATGAATGTTGCATTTGACAGACAACAAATTCACATAGTGTTTGCGACAAATGGATTATAAAACAGTTACAGAAAACACAAGTGCAGAATACAAAAAGGTAACAGTTCATATCAATAATGAAAAATAAACTGTCAGAAAGATTTCTGTAAATGGACATCGTATAGATATTGTCAAGCATATACTGCTTAAAAAATTCTTGTTTACAATTTGCCATTGCGATTTTCAATGTAATTTTTTTAGAAAGCTTATAATTCTTGGCCGGTGCCGCCATATTGCTAACCAAATATTTTATTAAGCTCATTAAATAATAAATCATCAAACACCTGATGCTGAGAGAAACGTTTATTAGAGAAATCTTAACATTTTTTATCTAATATGATAGGCCATTTCCATATGCAAGTACTGTATTCTCGAACGTATTTCATGTATAATATTTAAACGTCAGAACGTTTAAATACTTCTACCTTTCAAATCGAAACTATAGATAAAATATTTAAGTCAAAATATCTAATATTTTGACTTAAAGGTAAGAGTGTCCTAACGTTTTAATATTAACCGCTTGATTCCCAATTAATTTTTAATTACATTATAATTAAATATAAAAAACACTTAAAACTGGAAAAAAAACGAAAAGAAATGCGTTCATTTTAAAGAAAAAGCTTCAAACTTTATTTTCCATTGTCTGGCCTTTCTGTGACTACATTGTGTAAACACAATGGCACCAATGAGTCATTGTGTTTACAGCTGGATGACCTTGAGAACAGCTGGTGTTGTATTTCCTGGGATATTCTCATACAAGTCTTATAAGGAGAATGGTTTAAAGTAAGGTAAATACTAGCTGGTCGTATATTTTTAAATAGTTTAAAAAAATTAAAAATTCCATTGTGATTTCTGACCCCCCCGATTTAATTAAACGTATATACAATAAAATATATTAATTTAAAAAATTAAAAAACTATAGGAGGTCGTTTTTGATATCAGAAAGTAGCTTTAAATAACTTTACCGAATTAAAATCGGTGCAATATAACTTTAGAACGATAAATGAAATTCTATTAAAAAATCTCATTAAATCACAATTAAGTGATAATTAGGCGTCATTAAAGGTAGATTAAAATAGCAATAAATTTTTTCGCTCAGAAAAAAATTTTTGCAAAAATTGACCTAAAAAACATCCAAAAATTAGAGAAAAACATTTTTAGAGACGAAAAGGACCGAGTTTTCCATAACGCTATACAAACTTGATGAGTTTTCTGGTGAAAGGGGAGAAAGGATTTAAATTAATTAAATACGTTTGAGAATACCTGCAACTGAAGATAGTTTGACAACGTTAAGGTTTCTTTGATAAATGGATTCTTTCAGCATCAGGTAGGACTATTTATTATTTAAGGAGCTGAGTAAGATATTAGCAACATGGCAGTACTGGCCAAGAATTATAAGCTTTATAGAAAAATGGCATTGAAGATCATAAAGGCAAATTTTAAATTAGAATTTCTTAAGCAGTGTATGCTTAACAATGTCTATTCGATGTCCATTTATACTGTAGAATCAGTATACCAAAGAAATGTGTTTTATTGAAAAAAAATCGTCGAAAAAAATATAAGAATTCAGAATTGCATTCAAGTATAAACGTTAGTTTTAAGAGTAATAACTAATTGTTAAAAAGTAAATTACAGCATGAACGAAATGAAAACGGAACATAGAGAAAAGGCAGGGAGCAAAAGGAAAAAAAAACAAAGGAACAAAGCCAAACCTAGCATAAAAGTATAAATATTGTTTGCACATGTTACACTCAAATACATAAAACAAAAATAATCTAATAAATGTTAAATATGATATTAAATATAATGAAAATTCATAAACCAGAAAAAATGAAAAATGCGTTTTTCCATAAAGATCGTGACTTTTTGCAAACCCCAGATGATTTGCATTGTTAGATAATAAAAGATAAATAGAAAAATTGAATACGAAATCGTAAATACCGATGCGTAAGACAACTTGGCTATTATAGATTAGTCAAGTGATGTTTGTGAGTTGAGACAGATGCGATATTATTTGTTGGCATAACGCGATTGACGATGGAACAAATGAAAAATTGCCAAACATATAGGTATTTAGTGTTATTTTGCAAACACTAAACAATAAAAAATCAGGAGTCATTTATAAAATGCGAAATTTTAAACTGAAAATTTTCTAAACTCGTGAGCCGTGTCAGATGCAACCAAAAATTATGTCGTCTGGAAAAATTCCTTAATTTTGAAACTATGTAAGGGCAAAACTGTGTTGGATAAATGCCATCTTGTACAAAAAATACCGGTATCTTACTGAGATATCGATGATCATAAAATGAAATCATTTTACGATTTTTAAGAATACGCAGTAATATTAAAATTTTAATTTCTTTTTTATTGATTTACTTTTTCACATTATACCAGCATTGGAATTTTTTTTATTGATTTCAGATATTATATATATAACTTTGGTATCTGTAAAAATATACATAGTGTAAACGGTTAATTATATTGTTACTGTTTCTTATCCTGAAAAATGTTATATACATATCTAATTATAAAATTTAATTAGTTATCGTGTAGTGCATCCGATTGCTAATCATATAGGGTATGTAAAACTTAACGATACGTGGACCGGAGTTATAGGACAAGTTATAAATCAGGTGAGTAAACTGAAAATACAAGTACGTTATGTGTAAAATACTGTAACAATTGTAAAATACTGTAACAAAGGTTCCAAGATGGCGACGTTTCCGGTCGCCATTTTAAATTACTCTAGAGACTGCTCAAAAATGTTATTTCGATCGGAGACCGCGTGACTCCTCGGCAGTAATAGACTAATAAATTAAAATCAAGAAAAATTTACTGACATCAATGATTTTTGTTTTATTCGATCCTAAATTTTTCACTGACTTCATAGATACTTTTTTGTTAGTCGCTGTTCTTTTCTTCCCCGTTTGTGTCGATTCGGCCACTCTTTTAAAGTTTTTTTTTTTTGTTTCCCCGTATTCGATTTAGTTCTCGGCTTTTCATTTTCGTTGGGTTTTTTTTATTGTTTTCCTTTTTTTTCGTATTCGTCACTGGTGCTGACAGACAGTTTCTGGTTAGAGCCATTCTAGTTTTTTCCTGTCCCTGGATAGATTATAGCTAAATGTTGAGCAAGAATTTGGAATTTTTCTTTGGGTTCTCTAACGGGCCAGCTCATGAATGTTTTATACCTAAATAAGTACAGTACGTTTCGGAGTCTGACAGGTCGCTTGTATAGTGCTTTGGCAAGTGTTTTTTATTCTTTAAATACGCCCATAAACGTCTTACGTTTTGAGTGTTTTCTGCAGTTTCGGGGTTTACAAAATTTTCGAATAGAGTACTGTTCTGTGTTTTATATTTACTCCTTCTATGTCGACTACATGCTTATATCCTTTCCATTCGTTGGTTATTATTGTACTGCCGAAAATTCATATATTTATAAACAGCCTAATTTTAAAGTAATTTCTGATCTATCATTTACCTGACATACGAAACTATTCTTATCCTCCCTGCATATACTGCTGACAACCAATTTTGTAGATTTTCACAAACGCCCTTACTCATACTTTCTTTTGTATATTACAGTTTTGTCAATGTCAACCGTTTTATTCGCCTCTTTTATTTTAATAGATGTCAGTTTATTCAAAGCTATTATTCAAAGCATTACTAACCTTATTTGATTAGAGCAGTCAACGCCAGCTTTTTTGGATATACTTGCCTCAAGTGCCGAATTGGTTACTGTACATTCAGAAAAATGGTAGTGCAAAATAAATGACAAAATACGACCCGAAAAAACATGGTTGAATTTACTTTTAAACGGTCCTTCGTAATCTAAACACTGCTGTCAGTTTTCGAACTACTACTGATCGATTTGCGTAATTCCACAGTAAACTACTTGTACCATGTCAAAGCTTACGAATTTGCATATTCGTTCATAACAACATTACACATCCCGTCAATTAACTAATTAAACTTTTACATCACGTCACATTATTACGAAAGAGCGCCCTCTATCACCATTAGCGCGCATGTCTCTGTTTTGAGATTACCGGAAACGTTGCCATCTTGGAACCTAAGGTAACATTAACCGTAAAACTTATCGCTTATCGCTAAAGTATTGATGTAGTTTTTAAAAATGTAACTTACAACTTGAAAATAAAATTATTATTAATCTTTTATTTGCTACAAACCATATTGTAAAATATATTAAAATTTGGGAGTAAATTTACTAAGAGTTTTCCTTTCATAATGAATTTTATATATTTAGGAAGCAGATATCGCTTTTGTACCAACGGGGATCACTTACGATCTCTTTTCTGCGATGCGGTTTTCGTCCACACTTAGATTTTCTGAGCACGTTTTTATCATTACAGTTCCAGATAAGGTTTCTGATTGGAATTCTTTAATGAAGCCTTTTTCCTTGGACGTAAGTCACTGTAACATCTTAATTGATATTATATTCAAATTGAAACTATATTATTTATGTAATTAGGTATGGATCGCTGTATTTTCAACTGTATTAATACTTGGACTGTCTCTGCATATAATTGTTAAAAAGGACTTAATCGTTGCGAAGAATAAGAAACTTTGGACACGTTGTCGTATTTTTTGGGATTTATTTTGCACATTATTTGGTCAAGGTAAAATTTATTAATTATGTTATGTTATAGTGGTTATTAGTTACAATATGTTAATGTTTATAATATTAATAATACCAATTAGGATTTGATATACAGAATATAGAAAGCTTTGCATCCAGATTTATAATAGGAATTTGGTGGTTATCGATTATTGTCTTACTATATGCTTACAGCGGAACGTTAATGTCTTTTATGGCATGTCCTATAACTGAGTCGTATCCTAAAGATTTTCACGAACTTGCTACTTTTGTTCGTAACGGTGAGTATTCATGCGGATCAAACGAAGGACTGAGCGTATGGAAAGGTATCAAAGTAAGTGTGTGGTAAAAATTCAGTTTTCCTATTTATAATTCGTCTGTTTTACAGAGACATTATTATTAATTATAGGAATCGAAGTCAAAAGATACCAAAATTTTACGAGAAAACATATTGTCAGATAATAACTTGATGACTGTTCCACAAGCAATCAAGAAAGTACAGAGTGAACGATTTGCATACATAGTTTCTCAATATGTGATAAATCAGTACATCAGTAAATTAAAAAAAAATAAATATATAATGTCCACAGATTCTCTATATACATTTATCATTGCTTTTCCAATTTGTAGAAATTTTTTTTTCAAGAAAGCTATAAGCAACACGTAAGACAAATATACAATTATATAAAACAATTTATGTTTACTTTTGTGTAAATACAGACATTTCTTTTTAGAGTAAGTCGCTTGTTTGAAGCAGGAATTCTTTATAAATTGTTACCAATAGAAGTTGAAAGATTTAATGAAAAGTCTGAATTCCAAGCGTTATCAGTCGAAGACATTAAAAGTCTTTTGTTATTCACAAGCATTGGATATTTGTTGTCTATAATCGTCTTATCAATCGAAATAATATACACAAAAGTTACAAAAACTCTTACTCGGAATAACTTTTATTAATTGAAAATTTACTAAACTAACGTATTAATATTATATTTAT
>NW_019385567.1:119335-125343 GCF_000671375.1 Centruroides sculpturatus
GTCGAATGAGAGTAAGTATTGCGATTTCAAGTAAATCTGATATTGGATTATAATATATTGATTTTATTTGAACCTGCATGGATCGCGAGAATCGAACATGGCTTCAGTTGCGTAGCATCTCACTGATAGCACGCAGATTCTTATGCAGGTTTTACAGATTGACGTCAAATCTTTTAAAATTTTGAGTAACGTGTAACGATTGAACGTTTGTGTAAGAAAAGTTATTTATTTTCGCGAAAGAAAGTGGATAGACCATGTCCCACTCTTGATAATAAATGTGAATAAACCGATAATTGTTTTATTCTATTTTGAAAAATGATGTAATTGAGATTTAACAATTAATTAATGACAAAGAAATACTCATTTATTGTTTTTTGTGTGTTGTATATTTTTGTACATTCATGTCTTTTATTTTTACTTTCCGACATATTCTATTCCATTCTGCAATATTCGTTAAGTATTATTTACTAGCAGATTAACCTGGCGTTTCTCGGCCGAAAAATAACAGCAGCAAAAGTTAAGATTGTTAGTTTATTTCGTGCTTTTAAATTTTCTACTGTATTATATTATAGTATTTGATTTATATTTACAAAGGTTATCTTATGTAAGAGTTTATCACATCAAGTGCCCAATCTAACACATTTAAAAAGTTTTTAATACTGTTAAATTGTATAAAAAAGGAATAAAAAAAATTTTTAATGTGTGAAGTTGGTCATAAGTTGGTGTTCGGTGTGATGAACTATTAGAAATAAAACCTGATATTCAGTTTTATAGCCGATCTTACCTGTTTTTACTAGATGCAATAATTAGGTTTAATTAAAGTAATTTTAAAAGGGTCTAAAAACATGTTCGATTTCTGCAAATACGCAGATACCGCATTCAAAATTTTACAGTATAAACCGATGTTCAGAATGAAACATAAACTTTTCAATCTTTGTTTCTAGAGAAATTTTCATAATTTTACTAGTTTTCGTTTTCATGAAGAACTTAACTGTGTACCGAATTTCAACTTTCAAATGTTAACCGTCTGTGCTTTGCGCTTATCATTATTATTATCGTATTTATAAACATCAACGTATTTATTCGTATTTTAGTGTTCGATATATTAAAACGTATTTCCTTCAGAATTTGTAAAAATTTTACGTTAAATTACGTTAACAATAATAATTGTTTGTATTGTATATTTTTTCCTATTACTTCTTTTGTAGTTAATCATTCCAATTAAAATTTTTAATGCAAAATGTCTTTCCATCGAAAATAAATGCATTTCACACCTGTCTGTATTACAGTAAGTGATACGTGTGATATTTGTATTGTTGAGGAACGTTTATTTACTATATTCATCGTATGATATTGCGAATTTTATTGGCCTAACGGGGTTACTCACATATATCTCTATAACGCAGGCATAAAAACAAATGACGAATCCAAATTGTCTTGCTTCAAGTTATTAAGTTTACAATATTTTTAAATCTGTTGATTCAATTCTTATTTTAAAAAATTTCACATTATAAACTTATTTCAACGATTGTAAATGGAACTCATTTTAAAATATGTATTTAAAAATTTTCATACATATTATATTGTGTTCGTTTAGTTTTTGTTTAAAATTTCTTATGTGCCCGATCTTAATTTTTCTAATGCTATTTGGAATATTTCAGACTAACTTTTTAGGATTATGTCGCTGGAGAAATGCATTCGCGAGTCGCTCAGACAGCTGGCCATGTGAAGTTGTCCGGGTTTTTGTACGTTTGTAACGCTTAAACAGGGGCNATATTCTGTTCGTTTAGTTTCTGTTTAAAATTTATTATGTGCCCGATCTTAATTTTTCTAATGCTATTTGGAATATTTCAGACTAACTTTTTAGGATTATGTCGCTGGAGAAATGCATTCGCGAGTCGCTCAGACAGCTGGCCATGTGAAGTTGTCCGGGTTTTTGTACGTTTGTAACGCTTAAGCAGGGGCCAGTTTTCCTTAGAAAGACTTTTCACGAGGCATCACTGGCAGATCGCCAAACTGTTGCATGTCATAACTGAACTAAACAAACAAACAAGCGCTGTTACACGAATCAGGCCAAGACTGCACTATCGTAAAAACGGGCATAAAACCCTACGCTAGTAAAGCTTTTAATCACGTGACCATGATATTATACGCCCGAGCAGGTCGTAAAACGAGCATAAAAGCGAGTTGAGCGGTGTTCGACTTTCGACGCTAATACGACATGTAAAACGGTACCAACCACCAATCAGAAGTCAGTGAAATGTTGGTCATTGCGTCACTGTGCGAAAATGGCGAAAAACGAGCTTTTGTGTATGTTCTCTCTTTAAAATACTTACTTTAGAATAGATCTGGAAAGATTTATCGAAAACAGCCGAGAGTATTTGTGTATCTATTAGAAGAGGTATCCCGATTATAATAATGGATGCTTAAAACACGCGATTCGGACGGCTAAAAAAATCCTTCAATTTAAAGGAGTATATAGTAAAAGAGCTAAGCTTATAAGTGCTGTATATTATCTTAATAATAAGATAATAGAAGTTAGTATATGAAGGTAAAAATATTATTTTTCGTACATTTGTAATTACAGTACAGAAAAAACTGGTAAATAATAAACATTGTCATTATATGATATATTACGTCTTCAATGTATATATAACTTCGATAGTACTGTCGCCGTAAAAGCTTCGCTAGCCGGACTTCTACAGAAATCGAAACGCAAACAGGTCACGTGATTAAAAGTTTTTACGGCGAACGTTTTTACGCCTGTTTTTACTTTAGTGGAGTCTCAGCCTTAGGCTACGATTACTGTGGATAAGAATTGTGATGAAATCTTGTTGTGACGAGTTTGTCCGAACAAACAAATACCTGTTTTCAAATGCGTGTTTACTTTAGNTCCAATTTGTAGAAATTTTTTTTTCAAGAAAGCTATAAGCAACACGTAAGACAAATATACAATTATATAAAACAATTTATGTTTACTTTTGTGTAAATACAGACATTTCTTTTTAGAGTAAGTCGCTTGTTTGAAGCAGGAATTCTTTATAAATTGTTACCAATAGAAGTTGAAAGATTTAATGAAAAGTCTGAATTCCAAGCGTTATCAGTCGAAGACATTAAAAGTCTTTTGTTATTCACAAGCATTGGATATTTGTTGTCTATAATCGTCTTATCAATCGAAATAATATACACAAAAGTTACAAAAACTCTTACTCGGAATAACTTTTATTAATTGAAAATTTACTAAACTAACGTATTAATATTATATTTATCTTTTTAGAACACTGAAATGAAAAGTTTATACACTTCAATAATTATACTCGACACAACTAAGAGGTCTTCTAATGAATATATATTAAATTGTTATGATATTTAATGTAACACAATTGAGCATTATGAATACCGGTATCTTACTGAGATATCGATGATCATAAAATGAAATCATTTTACGATTTTTAAGAATAGGCAGTAATATTAAAATTTTAATTTCTTTTTTATCGATTTACTTTTTCACATTATACCAGCATTGGAATTTTTGTTATTGATTTCAGATATTATATATATAACTTTGGTATCTGTAAAAATATACATAGTATAAACGGTTAATTATATTGTTACTGTTTCTTATCCTGAAAAATGTTATATACATATCTAATTATAAAATTTAATTAGTTATCGTGTAGTGCATCCGATTGCTAATCATATAGGGTATGTAAAACTTAACGATACGTGGACCGGAGTTATAGGACAAGTTATAAATCAGGTGAGTAAACTGAAAATACAAGTACGTTATGTGTAAAATACTGTAACAATTGTAAAATACTGTAACAAAGGTTCCAAGATGGCGACGTTTCCGGTCGCCATTTTAAATTACTCTAGAGACTGCTCAAAAATGTTATTTCGATCGGAGACCGCGTGACTCCTCGGCAGTAATAGACTAATAAATTAAAATCAAGAAAAATTTACTGACATCAATGATTTTTGTTTTATTCGATCCTAAATTTTTCACTGACTTCATAGATACTTTTTTGTTAGTCGCTGTTCTTTTCTTCCCCGTTTGTGTCGATTCGGCCACTCTTTTAAAGTTTTTTTTTTTTTTTCCCGTATTCGATTTAGTTCTCGGCTTTTCATTTTCGTTGGGTTTTTTTTATTGTTTTCCTTTTTTTTCGTATTCGTCACTGGTGCTGACAGACAGTTTCTGGTTAGAGCCATTCTAGTTTTTTCCTGTCCCTGGATAGATTATAGCTAAATGTTGAGCAAGAATTTGGAATTTCTCTTTGGGTTCTCTAACGGGCCAGCTCATGAATGTTTTATACCTAAATAAGTACAGTACGTTTCGGAGTCTGACAGGTCGCTTGTATAGTGCTTTGGCAAGTGTTTTTTATTCTTTAAATACGCCCATAAACGTCCTACGTTTTGAGTGTTTTCTGCAGTTTCGGGGTTTACAAAATTTTCGAATAGAGTACTGTTCTGTGTTTTATATTTACTCCTTCTATGTCGACTACATGCTTATATCCTTTCCATTCGTTGGTTATTATTGTACTGCCGAAAATTCATATATTTATAAACAGCCTAATTTTAAAGAAATTTCTGATCTATCATTTACCTGACATACGAAACTATTCTTATCCTCCCTGCATATACTGCTGACAACCAATTTTGTAGATTGTAACAAACGCCCTTACTCATACTTTCTTTTGTATATTACAGTTTTGTCAATGTCAACCGTTTTATTCGCCTATTTTATTTTAATAGATGTCAGTTTATTCAAAGCTATTATTCAAAGCATTACTAACCTTATTTGATTAGAGCAGTCAACGCCAGCTTTTTTGGATATACTTGCCTCAAGTGCCGAATTGGTTACTGTACATTCAGAAAAATGGTAGTGCAAAATAAATGACAAAATACAACCCGAAAAAACATGGTTGAATTTACTTTTAAACGGTCCTTCGTAATCTAAACACTGCTGTCAGTTTTCGAACTACTACTGATCGATTTGCGTAATTCCACAGTAAACTACTTGTACCATGTCAAAGCTTACGAATTTGCATATTCGTTCATAACAACATTACACATCCCGTCAATTAACTAATTAAACTTTTACATCACGTCACATTATTACGAAAGAGCGCCCTCTATCACCATTAGCGCGCATGTCTCTGTTTTGAGATTACCGGAAACGTTGCCATCTTGGAACCTAAGGTAACATTAACCGTAAAACTTATCGCTTATCGCTAAAGTATTGATGTAGTTTTTAAAAATGTAACTTACAACTTGAAAATAAAATTATTATTAATCTTTTATTTGCTACAAACCATATTGTAAAATATATTAAAATTTGGGAGTAAATTTACTAAGAGTTTTCCTTTCATAATGAATTTTATATATTTAGGAAGCAGATATCGCTTTTGTACCAACGGGGATCACTTACGATCTCTCTTCTGCGATGCAGTTTTCGTCCACACTTAGATTTTCTGAGCACGTTTTTATCATTACAGTTCCAGATAAGGTTTCTGATTGGAATTCTTTAATGAAGCCTTTTTCCTTGGACGTAAGTCACTGTAACATCTTAATTGATATTATATTCAAATTGAAACTATATTATTTATGTAATTAGGTATGGATCGCTGTATTTTCAACTGTATTAATACTTGGACTGTCTCTGCATATAATTGTTAAAAAGGACTTAATCGTTGCGAAGAATAAGAAACTTTGGACACGTTGTCGTATTTTTTGGGATTTATTTTGCACATTATTTGGTCAAGGTAAAATTTATTAATTATGTTATGTTATAGTGGTTATTAGTTACAATATGTTAATGTTTATAATATTAATAATACCAATTAGGATTTGATATACAGAATATAGAAAGCTTTGCATCCAGATTTATAATAGGAATTTGGTGGTTATCGATTATTGTCTTACTATATGCTTACAGCGGAACGTTAATGTCTTTTATGGCATGTCCTATAACTGAGTCGTATCCTAAAGATTTTCACGAACTTGCTACT
>NW_019385567.1:130624-141747 GCF_000671375.1 Centruroides sculpturatus
ATTCTTATTTTAAAAAATTTCACATTATAAACTTATTTCAACGATTGTAAATGGAACTCATTTTAAAATATGTATTTAAAAATTTTCATACATATTATATTCTGTTCGTTTAGTTTCTGTTTAAAATTTCTTATGTGCCCGATCTTAATTTTTCTAATGCTATTTGGAATATTTCAGACTAACTTTTTAGGATTATGTCGCTGGAGAAATGCATTCGCGAGTCGCTCAGACAGCTGGCCATGTGAAGTTGTCCGGGTTTTTGTACGTTTGTAACGCTTAAACAGGGGCCAGTTTTTCCTTAGAAAGACTTTTCACGAGGCATCACTGGCAGATTGCCAAACTGTTGCATGCCATAACTGAACTAAACAAACAAACAAGCACTGTTACACGAATCAGGCCAAGACTGCACTATCGTAAAATCGGGCATAAAACCCTACGCTGGTAAAGCTTTTAATCACGTGACCATGATATTATACGCCCGAGCAGGTCGTAAAACGAGCATAAAAGCGAGTTGAGCGGTGTTCGACTTTCGACGCTAATACGACATGTAAAACGGTACCAACCACCAATCAGAAGTCAGTGAAATGTTGGTCATTGCGTCACTGTGCGAAAATGGCGAAAAACGAGCTTTTGTGTATGTTCTCTCTTTAAAATACTTACTTTAGAATAGATCTGGGAAGATTTATCGAAAACAGCCGAGAGTATTTGTGTATCTATTAGAAGAGGTATCCCGATTATAATAATGGATGCTTAAAACACGCGATTCGGACGGCTAAAAAAATCCTTCAATTTAAAGGAGTATATAGTAAAAGAGCTAAGCTTATAAGTGCTGTATATTATCTTAATAATAAGATAATAGAAGTTAGTATATGAAGGTAAAAATATTATTTTTCGTACATTTGTAATTACAGTACAGAAAAAACTGGTAAATAATAAACATTGTCATTATATGATATATTACGTCTTCAATGTATATATAACTTCGATAGTACTGTCGCCGTAAAAGCTTCGCTAGCCGGACTTCTACAGAAATCGAAACGCAAACAGGTCACGTGATTAAAAGTTTTTACGGCGAACGTTTTTACGCCTGTTTTTACTTTAGTGGAGTCTCAGCCTTAGGCTACGATTACTGTGGATAAGAATTGTGATGAAATCTTGTTGTGACGAGTTTGTCCGAACAAACAAATACCTGTTTTCAAATGCGTGTTTACTTTGGCAGCGGAAGACATGTCAGAACACGCACGATGTAGTCAAAATCATTCGAGCGTTCAAACGAGTTAGATTTTTTCGTGCGTTCTGACGTCGAATTTCGAGTGTTTTAGTTTTTTCAACATGGATATTAATAAATTGATTAGTCTTGTGTTCGAGAATAGGTATTTGTGGGACATGAAAGATAAAATCTATCACAACAGAGATATCTCTCATTCTGAAATTAAAAACTGTTGCTGGTTGTTCCACAAACACAACATGATAATGTAACATTTGGAACTCTCCCTTATCGTCTCTGTGGAAAATAAGTGGACAACATGCTCTGTTTTTCCACCACCTATCAACAATAACTTAATTAAACGCACTTTCAAAAAATAAAACTCATCAAGTTCGTCCATTTTGCTAGGACGCAGAAACGTACTGACTCTGAGAAAACGCGCACAGTATACCCACTTTGTTCTGACAAAGGTTTCGGGCATATCTGTCAGAACAAGATTTCGTCAGAATTTCCATCTACAGTACCGAAGCCTTAGTCATACCTTGATTATAATGATAACGCTGCTAATGCAATCTCTGATATCCTTAGTATATTTTTTTATCTCATATACTCAAATTTTTTCAGTAATGTCATATGAAAATTTCATCACTAAAATGATTTACTTATGATCAAAAATATCTAGAAAATTTATAAAAATGAACAAGGAAAGAAGTAGAAAACATCTGTTATCTTCGTGATTTTGTATTTGTGGTATCATCAAACAAAGTTCTAAAACTATTTTGACAAAGCATCAGATTCATTTTCAACCAGAGTACTTTATAATCTTTTTTACTGTAAATCACATTTGTTTAAACTATTAATGTTTAGGATGTGTAAAATAATTTAAACAAATTTAGTTTTTTAGCCGTTTTCATTAATTAACGAAGTTCGTAAAACCTTTGATACCTTTAATAACTCATATAATAGTTGTTGTGTAATTCCTGCTATTATTTAATAAATTCGCAAAAGTAATATTCGGAGTTATTGTATAAAGATTCTTCTCCAAATTTGTTGAAAATACTTTTGTTCACAAAGAATGGATTTAGCTAACGGAACATTATAACTGTACTTAACCTTTCAAGAGTGGAGTAGTCAGACATAGCGCTACCCCTTAGTTATGGAGAAGAAGCGTGGAAAAATTTTTAAAAATTTTCCCACGCGTTTTTTTCGTCTCCGTTTTGAAAAAAAAAATTGTAAACAGTTNTCGGCTGCCCGATGACGTTTTACGTATTATAGGAGTTATTTTTACCGTTGTTTACGGATAATGCCACAATTTTTATAGGAATCATAACTATAGGAAACGGTTTTATAGGGGGATCTACTGTATTAATTCTTTTATCACTAACTTTAATACTATTCGCTTTTGTAAATTCTCTACTTTTATATTTTAAGTTTGCAGACAAAAACGTGGCTTGCAGAAAAAACTCAAATTACTGTTTTTATCTGTTCTGTTACGTAAAACGTCACATATTTGAAATACTTAAAAAAACATGCACAAAGTACGATTAATAACAATTTGTTAAAATTGCTATGACTAATGTTTTCCATTTTTGCCCTTCTCCAAACTTCTCTTATTTGCTGAAAATGTTCGCTGACAATTCATCGATTGTCGATGACACAAATTTTAGTTTGTTTCTTCGGGACAGAAAAGTGTCGTGACGAATTAAAAATATTTTATATACAGAGAATTAAGTTTGAGAAAATATTTTAATTACAAATCATCGATTGTCGATGACACAAATTTTAGTTTGTTTCTTCGGGACAGAAAAGTCATTAAAAATATTTTATATACATCTTCTTCGTCCACTTCTTAATTAGGGTTATCAGATACTTGGGATGATTCAATACCAGGGCATGCAGGACGTATATTTTTACTTTGCCAGTTACAGAAATATATTTAAAATTTGGAAAAGGAAAAAGATATTTCATTGTAGGAACAGTTTTCCGAATAAAGTCCTCCCGTTGCTGGATAGCAGTCGGAAAAATCAGGAATAATTCCGGAAAACCGAGACATCTAACAACCATATACATAAACCCATGTCTTACGGGGTTTCTAAATCTGAATCCTATACATGAAACGAGAGTTTCAGGTACAGATTTTTATGGCTGGTTGCCCATCCTGCCTGTAATCCTCCCTTACATCTAGGCAGAATTTAAAAAAGCACCCTGGTCATCAGTTAGAACAATGACTAAAACCACAGTCGCTTTGATGATCTAGCAAGAAGTGACATGGTTTAGCGAAAACTAGCTGTTACCTCATATTTAAATATTAAAACTTAACAACTTATAACGTAGTTGTTTATTACTTTAAATCTAATTATTATAAAAATTTAATCTACTTATTTCACATAATTACTAAAAATCATTGTAAAATAAAACATCAAACTTCAAATGTATTTTGTAATCTATTTTTTTTTTTAAAAAGCAACAGCAGCCAACGATTGCAAACCGATTAAAAATTTTTTGTAATCTTACAGTAAGAACTTGGATTCATTTATTTAAATCATTCTATAGGTAACAATTATCTAATACCACAAATAAAACATACAAATGCAGTATGCGTGCAGAAATTTGTGCGTGCAATCTTCATTTCTCATTTTGTCGGAATTACTAAATGTCGTAGGATAGTTTATCACTTTCTCAAATTAATTTTAATATCATAAACCCATCTTTATATCCGAAATCTAACCACGCTACTGCTTTGTCGTTCTACGTTCGCAACCGGGTTCCATTCTGAAATCGGCAGCCGTCGATTTTAACATATTTAAAAAGTTTTCAAACAAATTGCATCAACAATTATTCGGAAAGACTTTAGAAATTAGTTAATTTCTTAAAATATTATTATTTCGTAATGCTATTTTATTCTCGAAAAATTTCGAAATATGCTCGGATATAATTTCTCTAAGCACATTAAGGGTTAATTTTACGAACGACAGATATTTAAGTTCTTAAAGGTGAAAAAGGGAGGATTAATTATATTATTCTCTCTTAATCTTTTCATCACTGCATTTTTATAAATAAATTTAACTAAACAAAATTATATTAGGTTTTACAAAACTTTACTTTCTTAAATTTTAGAATAATTGTCTTGTACATATTTATATGGATATTCATAGCAACTTCTAAAACAAAAATTACAGAAAAATCAGAATTTTATTATGATGAAAAGATTAAAAAATAAGACAGCATATATGCTGTAAAATAGAAAATCTGAATACTTTTAATGTCAAAATATGTTTTTATAAGATTAAAACTCAGATTTTGTAATATCCGTTCACACAAATCTTTATAGAAACCAAACCGAGAAAACGGCGGCATTTTTCTTATCTGAGAATTAAATTTATTATAAACGATTGTTTTAACTAGAGAAAATGGAATTTTGAAATATTTTTTTAACCTTTTTCCTATTAATAGCATACAGCTTTCTTTTTATTTCTATAAATAATTGAGTGAACTGGCTTACATCTAAGTATTATTACAGAAAATATTATATGCAAATAAAATTATTATATTTTATATATGTGAATATAATCGATAGATTTGTATAATTAAAGTAGTTAAAACAGAACGTGACGAATCATTTGGTACAGATAGCATCAAATAATTCATCAAAATACAGGCCACTTTTACAATGATTTCACCATTTCTCGGTGCCATCGTAAGTAAACAATTGTGTCGAACGTATATGAGAAATGATTTCCTTAAATATATTCCAGCAACTGAATTAAAAGCGATGCCTTCTTTGGTGCGCTTGATATAAGAAAAGCACGCAGCAGAAGACCCGGTGACAATAGAACTTCTGATACATGCATGTGTACGTATCTCATATATTAGAATTCAAACCAACTGATTTATCAAGTTCTGTTGTAACTAACCACCCTTAATAACCTCATTAAAAAGAATGTGCTACTGACTCTTGGTGTTAGTAGAAGTCAATGATATCTAAATATCAAATATAATTTATTTTAATGTTATTTAACATATTCTGACAACACTAATTTATAATATCTAATTGATTTTTTAAAGACAAATTTAAAGAAAATATAATTGCCAATAACTGTTATAATTTGTAATATGAAATCATGTTTTATGTTTTAAAACAGTGGCGCCCAAACTTTACAACTAGCGGGCCAAAGTGCAAGCACATATTAGGTAGGTAGGCCACAAATATATTAAATATTCCAAATATACTAAAGGTAGGCATACCTCTAGCATTAATAAGTGATGTGTCAAATATGTTAACGGACCAGATTAACACGTGCCATGGGCCGATTTGGCCAGAGGGTTGTAGTTTGGACCACTGTTTTAAACCATTAAATATATTTAAATCTTAAAAATAAATATAATATTGCAATAGAATTATCAATAATGTGTAAATTAATAATGCCCATCTACACCAAGCAGAAGCTTCATTAGGTTTATAATTATTTAGACTATTATATAACTGTAATGTTTATTTATTGTGATATTGATTATACAATAAATATACACTATATCAAGTATCATTTGAAGGCTAAACAATCCAATTTGCATGGTAAAAACCAGCCGTTACAGTTACATAATAGACTAAAACTAATGAATATTCTGGAAATGCACAGATTTAAAATTAAATACGTAACAGGTAGCACATTTGCATATTATAATTAGAAGATATTGTATTAAATAATTACTGTTTATCGGTTATAAAAATAATAATAAATTTAATCCTTCAATTTCAAGCATGACAAATTACGCGTCTCATTTATGATGTTTAAAATAATATTTTTAACTGGCTGAAAAGTCGTTTTTGATTTTTGTCTGTCATTTTTAAAGTAAAATACGTAAAAAAGGCCAATTTAATTAATTAGTTTAATATGAAACAATATTCCAAATATATTTTTTACATGTAAAGGTTTATATTATATAATACTGCATAAAATCAGAAATAAAACAAAATGAAATCCTCTAACTATTACTATTTACCGTATTTTTTGCCTCATAAGATGCGCTGTTGTATTGGAAACATTCCATTTTTTGTGTCAAGTTTTTGGGGAAAAATATTCTTTGAATTATAAGACACATCCTAATTTTCAGATAAATTTTATGTACAAAAAGCACGTCTTATATGGCAAAAAACTACAGTATATAATCTGTCAATGCCCGAAATTTATTAAATTTAATTAGTATGTATACAGTACCTGAATTTTCAGATTCTCAAGATATTGTAAATTTTAAGATATTGTAAATCATAAAATCTCGATTGTCTTGATAATGTTATGGGTCACCCAATAAAACTTAATGATTTGTGTCAAAGTGTAAAAGTCATTTTTTCTACCATCCAATGCAACTTCATTACTCTAACCTATGGACCAGGGCATAGTTTCAACATTTAAAGTGTATTACCAATATAAGACCTTTAGCCAAGCAATTGAAAAGAAAACACGAAAAGAATCAATTAGTTTGATAAAAAAGAAAAAGCTCTTGAAAACATTGATGACCCACGGAGAAAGTTATAGTAACTAACATAAGAGCTGTGAGGCAAAAACTTATTTCAGAATGCACAAAATGACCTCCAAGAATTTGATTCTAAAATTAACGATACTGTTGAAAAAAATAACATGGCATGAACTGGATTTAGGATTAACTGAAGTAGATAAGAGAGATTAAAGAATTACTCCAGTTTCATCATAATGGCTTCACTGATAAAGAACTTATTAATTAATCTACATGCAAAACAAGAAAATAAAGCTCAGGATGATAGCATTGACGATAATGAAACTGAAACAGCAACAAAGGAATTCACATTAAAAGAACTTGATCTGTGAATCTCTTAAGCAAAAAATAACAAATGGTGATCCTAATAGTGAGAATTCAATGAAAGTTCACGGAGAAATAGAAAATGTTGCTTCACTGTTATCGAGTCATGTACCAAGAGGAAAAGAAATTTTTGAAACAAAAAAGGTCTTCTTCTTTTTCTTTTTTATTTAATAAGTTTAAGTTTTAATCATAATGTTGGAAAATTGTGCTATCTCCTGTGTGTTATTCTTAATTATTGTGGTTTGATTATCACAGATTACTGCATTTTTCCTGGCAACATTAACTGCAATAACCAGGGATTCCCTGTACAGCTTAAAACAAAGTGGATTTACACTGCAAATATACAACAATCCATGGATAATTAGTCCCTAATGAACTATCTAATTAAAAAAATTGAAATTCAAACAAGAAACAATATATAGAAATGATAACAACAGATTTTTGTGGTTGAAAACAAAGCAAATTTTCAGTGAGAACAAGAAAAAGTCAATAGCGACACACATTACCAATGAGCATCAACAATTTAACATTCTAAAAATTTTAATACTTTTTCGTACAGAATCAATTGTCAGAAATAAATACAATATAGCACTTAAGTTTTTGTAAAAAAGTTATACAAAATTAGTTAATTTAATACGTATTAAATTACGATTCATAAATTTCGACTGATGATGATAATAGCAGATTGTGTAACCCATACAAAAATTAAATTTATTATGCTAATTTATTTTTAAGCATTAATATTAATTCTTATTGTACTTCCTACCTTGCTGAAATAACTAATTTATTCTGATCACATTGTTGCTTGTTGGAATTTGGATCTTCTTGAAACTTTCTTTTATGCAGTTCGACTTTTGAATATTGGTACTGAAGATGAGGATAAGCAGTACTGATGACCGATGGAGGAAGAGATGTTGTCACTGTCGACATGATGGATGGTGAAGTAGGAAGAGATGGCACAGAGTAGACGGTGGTTGGATTCTGAGTTATTGGTGCTACCGCATTCACGGGATATTGGTAAGTAATTGGTGAAATATTATTTNGTATCATCAAACAAAGTTCTAAAACTATTTTGACAAAGCATCAGATTCATTTTCAACCAGAGTACTTTATAATCTTTTTTACTGTAAATCACATTTGTTTAAACTATTAATGTTTAGGATGTGTAAAATAATTTAAACAAATTTAGTTTTTTAGCCGTTTTCATTAATTAACGAAGTTCGTAAAACCTTTGATACCTTTAATAACTCATATAATAGTTGTTGTGTAATTCCTGCTATTATTTAATAAATTCGCAAAAGTAATATTCGGAGTTATTGTATAAAGATTCTTCTCCAAATTTGTTGAAAATACTTTTGTTCACAAAGAATGGATTTAGCTAACGGAACATTATAACTGTACTTAACCTTTCAAGAGTGGAGTAGTCAGACATAGCGCTACCCCTTAGTTATGGAGAAGAAGCGTGGAAAAATTTTTAAAAATTTTCCCACGCGTTTTTTTCGTCTCCGTTTTGAAAAAAAAAATTGTAAACAGTTACGTCTAGTAAAGGAAAAATTCTTCTTTATTGTCACAAAATTCTTTTTATGTGAATTTTTTATCGCGTAATTTTTGTCTAAATTTTTTTGGAAAATTATTTTAAATTACCTTATGATTTTCTATCCATTACGAATTTTTAGAAGTTTTTAATTTATTTTCAATTTTATATAATTTTTTAAAGTTTCATGCATTTAAGTCATGACGATTTTTTATAACCTGCGAATCAAATTCAAGAAAATGTAATTGACAGTTGACGAATTTCATCTATGATCGTGGATGACGTAACGGTTAATATGTTTACAATTACGACGCTTGGCGGCATTACCCCCCCCCGGACTGTAAAGTGAATGAAGGTCGTCTGGTTTCTTACTTCCTGTAGAAGTCACGTAATCATTGTAAATAAAAGAAAATTTTAGTATATCTTTTATTTAATTTCAAATTTTGTTGTTCAAATTTACACCCAAATATTAAAGCGATTTAAAATATTAGCATTGAAAAAATATACTTAATTTACGTATAACAAATATGAATAAAATTTTAAGAAAGAACAAAACAAAAAAAAGTATGGAAATATTTTTATATATTCACCTTCAGATTTATTACATATGTGAAAATAATTCACCGGTATATAATTTTAAAACAATTTTCATCATCGGCATGCATTAGAAAAAAACTATAATTTTTACAAAAACACACTTTCCCAAGAGCACTCTGAAAAAGTCGACAGTCTATGTCACCAAGCTAATGAATGCATGACCTACTTTCTCTAACAGTAAAACGAAGTAAGTTACAGTACAACGACCGAAATAAACATTAACCATAATGATCAAAACAAATTCTTAAAGTTTTTCTAAAATCCTCAATTCCCGTCTTCGATATAGGTTTACGTAATAGCACTTAATCGGTAGACATGTCTAAGTAACTGGCTTATAAACAATAAAAAGCATAAATATTTAGAAATTAGGACTAGATAATTATATGCACAAATAAATTAGTAAGCCTATAACACATACTCTCACTTATATCCAAGTATTATATCCAAAGATCAGTTTTCGCTAATTGTCGAAAATAAATTATTTTTCAACTTTTTCTTCTGTAGCATATTCTGAAACAAGTTCTAAATTTACAGCAAAATTTTCACTTTATATCCATTAAAAACAACGCAAAATGTATCCATCCACGAAATAAAAATTTATCGAAGTGAACTTCGGAGGATAACGAAAAACACCAAGAAAACAGTAAACCGAACTGTACGAAATCTGGCACAAACTGTTGCATATAGGATAGGCTGAAAATACTCTTTTCCTGACCAAAGCTTAAATTTTTCTGAATAAATGCTACAAGTTTTTTTAAAATTCTTCCATGAAACCCGATGAATTTAATTAATACACAATAGCCAAACCTGGTTGATAAAGTTCAATAATTTACCATTATAATTATGCAAATTACATTTAAAAATATCACTGCCCATAATCTCCAGCCAAAGAATAAATATAGAACGATCACGTGACCTATAGCTAACATCAAGAAATATGAAAAAAATATGTTTAAAATTTAATGTTTTGGGTACAAATTAATAAATTTTAAAAAATTTCATGAAAGAAAAAAGAATAATTTTCAGCTAACATAATCTGTAAAATATATGAATATTTTTTCGAAAGAAGTCGATATACACGAATAAATAATAATTATTTACTAATGCTTTTATCCATTTTAAGTCGATATTGTAAAATTAAACTATTTAATTTGGCTTTTATTACTTAGACTTTCCGAGTATTTTACTGTAAAATTCAATTTATTGAACAGAAGCAGAGCTAAGCTATTAACGAACATAATCCGTTTCAAGACTTTGTTCACTATCGGAATTGTTCGTTAACCGATTACCAATTTACCATATGTTTGTATGGAAATTTGATTAATTTGTTCTGGAGACTCCAAAAAATAAAAAAAATTATACTTTCTTAGTACATTGATTTACATGTAATAATAAAAATACATATATATGCAGTATTGCGTTTTTATTAGTTATGTATTTTTTTTTGTTTGTGGAGTTACGGAATCTGTCTAATGTCGATTGTTTTTCTGTTTTTTTTTCCAGGATTTTCATAAGTAATTAATAACCTGGTTTGTATGCCATACTACGACCATTGATCTGACATCCCCCACTTCTTCAGATGATTTTTAATTAATAGCAGATATCGGCATTAATCCTTTTTTCATTATAATACATATTTTGCCGAGTTTCTTGATGTTCTAAATTTAAGAGTTCTTGGCTTTCTTCTGTTGTCAGATTTGTTTCAGGTTCCATTATAAGCTCTTCAATGTTCTTTACTTCTCAGAAGTGATCTTTGTTATTTTTTAGCTGCTTGAGTCTTCTTGATTATACTGTATCTTTCTTAGATAAGATTGAACTGCGCCCTACTGTAGACCTGTTCAATCCATACTGCCCAGCAACATCAGACATCTGCCCACTCTCTACCTTTGCTATTTTACCTTTCGAAAGAAACTCGACGCAAAACTTAACGAGTGCCCGCCAGACAGTCTC
>NW_019385567.1:145033-149690 GCF_000671375.1 Centruroides sculpturatus
ACTATTTAAATGGTAATATTTTACCTATGTAAATCGTCATGACAGCTAGCGTGACTTTTACTGCTCTTCTTAGATTCCTCCCGGAGGGGAGCCTCTGGCAGGCCGCTGATTGTTTAACTTCACTAGTTATTGATATGAGTGTTCAAGAACTACCGTGAATCAATTACTAGTGACGTTAAACAAACAGCGGCTACCCTCTGAGAGGAATACATTGGAAGTTCAAACCGTCGCGACTGTCACCAAATTCGGTACTAAATGCAATACGCACGTGTAAGTCAGATGCAAGTGCCGATTGGCTAGCATATGTCGGATAAATAGTCATCAACGTATTATTATCATTTTGCACGACTAAATGATCGCAGTGTTCATAATCGTTGGTCAATTTGATAAATTATTAAAATTTATTACAATGCCAAATTTTGTTGGTTATTATTTAATGACCAGGCATTATGAATAATAACGAATTAAGCACTTAGTCCATAACATATATATACATTGAAGATGAGTACACTCAAAAAATCATAAAAACTCTAAACCGTTCACTCAATAAAACAAATATTTTGAAAATTTCTCGTTCCAGCAGACTTTTCATATTTTGTTGCTGTCAGCGACAAAAACTGGATAGATTTTCAATCTGAAGATATTGGTAACAAAAAATATATTATATGTATTTAATCTTCTAATAGAATAACGACCAATAATATTATAATCGTGAATCAGTTTCATACAATGTAAAAATAGTGAAATCTTGAAGCGATACAATAATGAATTCCTACAAAATTTTTATTGTTTTTAAAAAATGTTAGCATTGCGTTTTAGTCATACAGAGCATAAACTTCAGAATAAAATATTTGAATTTTATGCAGTAGAAGTATAAATAAGAATAACCAATATGAAAATGCAAGAGAAAAGTAAAAATCGAACAAGGAACTTTGATGAAAAATTCAGAATACACCAATAAATATGTTATTACAGGAAGAAAAATCAGTACCAAATAATGATAAACAGAAGCCAACTTATTTTCAGGTGGAATGAGATAAACAAGTACAATGAAGTAAAACAAATATGCTTTATTATTTTCGTAATACTCATTCCAAGTAACTGACAAAGTTCTTCAATTAAAGATATCAAAATTTAATAATATTTATCGATAATTGTTGTATTTCCTATTGAGTACTTTGAGATTTTACTTTCTTCAGTTATAGTTTATTTCCTGAAATAAAGGAGTCTTTTTCATATCAGGATTCTCGATATATTTGAACAGTGCATAACAATAACGACTAGGATTTTAATATTATTTTCTTATAATATAGCAGGTGTAGTGCTATATACAGGTATAATAGCAGTAAAATAACTTTTTACTGCTATTATACCTGTCATACAGCAATCATTTAAAAATAAATATTTGAGTTTTGCATTTCCAGCTGTTTTGTTAAGTCTATATTCTGTTGACTGTCCGTGGTTTTTTTGCACAACTCCATGTTTTCAGACAGCCTCTATTCAAAATTGGTATTTTGTGAATATGTATTTATATTTAAATATTTGTGTGTACATTTTTGTNACAGTCTATGTCACCAAGCTAATGAATGCATGACCTACTTTCTCTAACAGTAAAACGAAGTAAGTTACAGTACAACGACCGAAATAAACATTAACCATAATGATCAAAACAAATTCTTAAAGTTTTTCTAAAATCCTCAATTCCCGTCTTCGATATAGGTTTACGTAATAGCACTTAATCGGTAGACATGTCTAAGTAACTGGCTTATAAACAATAAAAAGCATAAATATTTAGAAATTAGGACTAGATAATTATATGCACAGATAAATTAGTTAGCCTATAACACATACTCTCACTTATATCCAAGTATTATATCCAAAGATCAGTTTTCGCTAATTGTCGAAAATAAATTATTTTTCAACTTTTTCTTCTGTAGCATATTCTGAAACAAGTTCTAAATTTACAGCAAAATTTTCACTTTATATCCATTAAAAACAACGCAAAATGTATCCATCCACGAAATAAAAATTTATCGAAGTGAACTTCGGAGGATAACGAAAAACACCAAGAAAACAGTAAACCGAACTGTACGAAATCTGGCACAAACTGTTGCATATAGGATAGGCTGAAAATACTCTTTTCCTGACCAAAGCTTAAATTTTTCTGAATAAATGCTACAAGTTTTTTAAAATTCTTCCATGAAACCCGATGAATTTAATTAATACACAATAGCTAAACCTGGTTGATAAAGTTCAATAATTTACCATTATAATTATGCAAATTACATTTAAAAATATCACTGCCCATAATCTCCAGCCAAAGAATAAATATAGAACGATCACGTGACCTATAGCTAACATCAAGAAATATGAAAAAAATATGTTTAAAATTTAATGTTTTGGGTACAAATTAATAAATTTTAAAAAATTTCATGAAAGAAAAAAGAATAATTTTCAGCTAACATAATCTGTAAAATATATGAATATTTTTTCGAAAGAAGTCGATATACACGAATAAATAATAATTATTTACTAATGCTTTTATCCATTTTAAGTCGATATTGTAAAATTAAACTATTTAATTTGGCTTTTATTACTTAGACTTTCCGAGTATTTTACTGTAAAATTCAATTTATTGAACAGAAGCAGAGCTAAGCTATTAACGAACATAATCCGTTTCAAGACTTTGTTCACTATCGGAATTGTTCGTTAACCGATTACCAATTTACCATATGTTTGTATGGAAATTTGATTAATTTGTTCTGGAGACTCCAAAAAATAAAAAAAATATATACTTTCTTAGTACATTGATTTACATGTAATAATAAAAATACATATATATGCAGTATTGCGTTTTTATTAGTTATGTATTTTTTTTTTGTTTGTGGAGTTACGGAATCTGTCTAATGTCGATTGTTTTTCTGTTTTTTTTTCCAGGATTTTCATAAGTAATTAATAACCTGGTTTGTATGCCATACTACGACCATTGATCTGACATCCCCCACTTCTTCAGATGATTTTTAATTAATAGCAGATATCGGCATTAATCCTTTTTTCATTATAATACATATTTTGCCGAGTTTCTTGATGTTCTAAATTTAAGAGTTCTTGGCTTTCTTCTGTTGTCAGATTTGTTTCAGGTTCCATTATAAGCTCTTCAATGTTCTTTACTTCTCAGAAGTGATCTTTGTTATTTTTTAGCTGCTTGAGTCTTCTTGATTATACTGTATCTTTCTTAGATAAGATTGAACTGCGCCCTACTGTAGACCTGTTCAATCCATACTGCCCAGCAACATCAGACATCTGCCCACTCTCTACCTTTGCTATTTTACCTTTCGAAAGAAACTCGACGCAAAACTTAACGAGTGCCCGCCAGACAGTCTTGCGAATACTATAAAAGAATTGTTTCTGTCAGAAAAATAAAACGCTGGAATAACAAGGGAGAGTTTCAAAGTTTAAAGGAATACTATCTTATGAGTATATTCCGGGTTTAGCGTAGATGTTTACGTCTCCAACTCTCTGTAAAGTTTCGAATTGTTGCTTAAATACAAGGGAAAATCGATCGGTATTTGCTATTTTCGTCGCTTCTTTTTATGTTTGTTCAGTGAAGCGTTCGTTGTCCGATAATAAAAATCTTTCGCGAAAGTGTTCGTTATCCGATCACCCGTTGTAATGTTATGAAAATGAAAACGTTTAGAATATCTGGTCAGAAGCCCCAATTTTTTTTCTAATGAGAAATTCCGAGTTATGTCTACATAATTTAGTTGAAATTTATACAAATCAGAAATATGATTTATATAGTGATTATCGGCTTATAATTAAGATAATATATTTTCAACACGTGGCGAATTAGCAAATTTTTCTCATTTCTATTAGCGGTACGAAGTAATTAAATGATAATCATATAGTAACAAATAAGAAATTCTCAAGTAAGCTGTAAAATTGATATTCGTTTATTTCGTACTTCTTATAAAGTGTACATAATTACAAGATAATAGTTTACAATATACGAAAGTATGTTTGAATATTAGGAGTATATTATATGTTCATTTATGACAATAATAGTTATTATTTACGGTACGTGGAGTATATGAATATTTCAAATACAGTGATTTAACCAACAACAGATTGCTTTAACCAAACGTTTTTGTTTTAATTAAACTTTCTTGGCAACGATAAAATAGTTTAGGTAAGCCTATATTTATTATTATTTGTTCAACGACAGATATTTACAAATACATAATTATTTCGGAAACGTTTTCATGCAAACAAAGAGTTTCTATAAAATTCATGCGATATTTTTCAGATAAATTAAATTTTCGGAATATTGAACGTTATATAGTTGAAAATTGCATAGTTTAATAGCTGCAAAAACCCGATTCGCTGGGTTTTTATTTGTTCGTACATTTGTATGTAATATAGTTTTTTATATATATAAAAGACTGTTTTTCTAAGTAATCTAGAATCTAGCTGCAAGGACCGCTTCGCTGGGCAAAAAGTAACGATAGTGAAGATTAAGATAATTACATTATAGCTAATCTTACCCGTTTTCACAGAATGCAAGAATTAGGTCCCTCGTTTCCAGACTAATTAGAGAATTTTCACGTTTAGTCAAACGAACTATTTTCAACGTTTCTGGAACGTTTACAATCGTTCT
>NW_019385567.1:155121-171250 GCF_000671375.1 Centruroides sculpturatus
GTGATTAGACATGGCAAGTAAACTTGGACTCGTATCCAGATGAATTTTATATTTTATTAAAATGTAATTCTGCCAGCCCATTTCTACAAACAAATATTATATTTTTAATTGTGTTGGGATTGTCACCTGTGGACATTTTAAACTGTTTTACATATTCGTGCAGAGGCATAGCCTCTAAAGAAAGGTTGTATCTGCAATAGAAATAGTTGTTCCTGGTGATTAGACATGGCAAGTAAACTTGGACTCGTATCCAGATGAATTTTATATTTTATTAAAAATAAAAATATTATGTCAAACTATGATAATAAGTGGCGCTATATACGCAATTTTAATTACTTTATAAGAATAATAATATAAAAGTTATTTTTAAAATAAAATTTCGTAATATCATTAAAGTTACGCAATTCCTTGCTAGATTTTCTAACTTTAGTCTTCTTTTATACTTTAGTATTTTTCTACTTCACAAATGGCTTGGAAGCGTGTTAGCTATGTAAAATGAATATTAATGCTTATTATTATTATTAGCAATGAAATATATATTCGAGAAATAAAAAGGTTAACATTCTACACTCTTTAATGAAATTTTGCTCTAAGTGCCAGATTCCCATTATTATACTACTAACATTTCTAAATTTATCTTGTTTTATTGTTATTTTTACTAGAAAGCATGGATTTATAGGTGGATCTACATAGGGGCTAACAGAGCACCCAGGGCTTAACACTTGGCGCCCAGGGCTTAAATTATTCTATTATTTATTAGTTGTTGTTTCTGATGTTTTAAACGAAATCAGAACGATAAATAACATTTACAATAAAAATCTGCTGTATTATACTTAACAATTTATATATATTATATAACAATATTTTATATTTTAAATTAATTAAAAACTACATCACAAGCATTTTTTCAATGATTAAAATTTACAGTAAAAAGTATATAAACTCGAGTCTATGTACTGTTATAGTTCTATGATTAAATACAATATACAGTACAGCTTCGATTTTCCGAATCAATTGAGGACTGGGGTTGTCCAGATAACTGATATTTCAAATAACTGATTTATGTACGAAAAAACAGTTTAACGTATCCGATGTCGAAATTTTTCTCCGTTGCGTGTCGCTTCGCATTGAATTTTCGTCGATGTTAAGCCTAACAAAGACTNTTCTCAAGTAAGCTGTAAAATTGATATTCGTTTATTTCGTACTTCTTATAAAGTGTACATAATTACAAGATAATAGTTTACAATATACGAAAGTATGTTTGAATATTAGGAGTATATTATATGTTCATTTATGACAATAATAGTTATTATTTACGGTACGTGGAGTATATGAATATTTCAAATACAGTGATTTAACCAACAACAGATTGCTTTAACCAAACGTTTTTGTTTTAATTAAACTTTCTTGGCAACGATAAAATAGTTTAGGTAGGCCTATATTTATTATTATTTGTTCAACGACAGATATTTACAAATACATAATTATTTCGGAAACGTTTTCATGCAAACAAAGAGTTTCTATAAAATTCATGCGATATTTTTCAGATAAATTAAATTTTCGGAATATTGAACGTTATATAGTTGAAAATTGCATAGTTAAATAGCTGCAAAAACCCGATTCGCTGGGTTTTTATTTGTTCGTACATTTGTATGTAATATAGTTTTTTATATATATAAAAGACTGTTTTTCTAAGTAATCTAGAATCTAGCTGCAAGGACCCGCTTAGCTGGGTTTTTAAAAAGTAACGATAGTGAAGATTAACATAATTACATTATAGCCAATTTTATCCGTTTTCACAAAATGCAAAAATCACGTCCCCCGTTTCCAGACTAATTAGAGACCTGGTCCCGATTTTATTTCTGAACGTCTCCTCTTCATGTCCAGTCAAACGAACTCTTTTCAACGTTTCTGGAACGTTTACAATCGTTTTATAATCGAACCAATATTCGAATTTTATGTTCGAATTTAATTCGAAGAAATTCGAACAAATTCGAACAAAACATTTGAAATAGAAAGCCACTTTCAACCACTTTCAGCCTCATATCTCCCGCACCCTTATAGCTATCGAGACGCAACCACACCTATGCACGAATGGAGACTTGGGGCTACCACCACATACAAACACCATTCACGTGCGATGTATAGTTTTGGCGAAAAAGTGAAATATAGGGACATACATGTTTATTTTTATATATATATATATAGACATAGATTTTATATATATATAGATTATAATATATAATTGTTGTTTTAATGAATTACTATATTCAAAATTAGATAGTATCAATATCTTAATAAATTTGAATTTTTCCTACGTAATGCGAAATAAAATTTAGTGCTGTCTAAATTAATATTAAAAATATTTAATATTAATATAAAACAGAATCGTTATAATGAACAAATCCTGAATGCTCTGTTCTCTTGAGTATCATTAATAGACAGAATAAGAATTTAAACTTTTATCTTTTCTGGGTTAAAGTGATATGCAAAATAATTGTAATAGTCTCATTTATTTTTTTTATGTTAATAAAGTTGATTGCAAGTAACAATTTTAATTGCTTTTCTTAATATTATTTCAATGATTAAGCAGATTAAAGACACTGCATAACCAATGCCAATAAGTAACAGAGGACTTTTAATATCTTCGATAGACAACGGTTGGAATTCTGATGCTTCTTGGAATTCTTCAACTTCTTGAGGATACAATTTCTCAGAAATTCCAGCTTCAAATAAGCGAGTTAGTCTAGAATAAGATTGTTTAAATATATAAAAATTTATCTTAATTGCGGTATGAAGTATAAATGAATTTATAAAATTATTACATGTTAGATATATCCTTTTTAAATGGAAAATTTTTTTTAATTGGATAAGCACACATATATGTACGAAAAGAATCTTCTGACATCATATATTTCTGTCTTTCTACTTTACTGATATACAAATTCAATATAACTTTAGTCATTATGTATGCAAATCGTTCATTCTGCGTTTTTTTAATGCCTTCTACAAATAACATGGAGTTATTATTCGACAAAATGTTTTCACTTAAAATTTTAATATTTTCTGACTGCGATTCCTAGAATTAATAATTACATTAATATAAAACACAATCGTTATAATGAACAAATCCTGAAAATGAAAAGCACTGAAGAAAACATTCTTCTATATAGGAAGTATACATTTTTCAATTCAAAACACTTACCATAATCTCTTTCCACAGAGAAAATCCCTTGTATGTTCCACATGAATATTCACCGTTGCGAACGAAAACAGCAAGTTCCTGAAAATCTCTTGGAAAAGACTCAGTTATAGGACATGTCATAAAAGACATTAATGCCCCGCTGTAACCGGATGCCAAAACAACAATTGTTAACCACCAAATTCCTATAATAAATCTGGACGCAAATCTTTTCACTTTATCTAGATTCAATCCTAAATTAAATTAGAAAGTCTTTTNTCTGCGTTTTTTTAATGCCTTCTACAAATAACATGGAGTTATTATTCGACAAAATGTTTTCACTTAAAATTTTAATATTTTCTGACTGCGATTCCCAGAATTAATAATTACATTAATATAAAACACAATCGTTATAATGAACAAATCCTGAAAATGAAAAGCACTAAAGAAGACATTCTTCTATATAGGAAGTATAAATTTTTAAATTCAAAACACTTACCATAATCTCTTTCCACAGAGAAAACCCCTTGTATGTTCCACATGAATATTCACCGTTGCGGACGAAAACAGCAAGTTCCTGAAAATCTCTTGGAAAAGACTCAGTTAAAGGACATGTCATAAAAGACATTAATGCCCCGCTGTAACCGGATGCCAAAACAACAATTGTTAACCACCAAATTCCTATAATAAATCTGGACGCAAATCTTTTCACTTTATCTAGATTCAATCCTAAATTAAATTAGAAAGTCTTTTTTTCTATAAAACTCAGAATTTGAATTATGTTATAATTATATAATATTACCTTCACCCATAAATGTACGAACTAAATTCCAATAAACAGTACATAAAGTCCATCGTTTTCTTGTTTTTGCAGCGACAAAGTCCTTTTCTAGCAGTTTATATAGCGTTAGTCCAAATATCGATACAATAGATAATATAGCGATCCAAACCTGAGTACATGAAACATAACTTAATGTTTCAGTTTTAATTATAGTTTAAAATTTGTTATTGTTACTTACATTTAAGGTAAAAGGCTTCGTAACAGAATTCCAATCAGAAACCTTATCTGGAGCTTTCATAAGAAAAACAACAGGATAAAAAGCGAAAACTGACGTAAACTCCATTGCAGAGAAGCGTTCGTGGATGACAGCTACTGGTACAAAGGCCACATCTGCTTCCTGAATTAGAGAATTAATGATANGTATTGATGGCAAGGTAGACTGTATTCAACTCAGACATTTAGTTATACATGATCCTAACAGTACTCCGTGGGCTGCGATCGTTGTCCCCAACAACAGGATGACTGTATTCCATCACCAACAGTATACTACAGAAAATAGTGTGTGCATAGAGACCCAGCTTGATGGACGAAGCCTGATTATCATCTGTCAGTACATGCCTGGAGGGACTGATATTAGGCAAGATTAAAAAGCATACAAGAGATACTTAATAACTTTGGGAATTGTTCTGTCGTCCTGGCAGGAAATGTCAACACTCACTCCCCTGCATGGGGGCCTGACCAGCTGAATACCAGGGGGGAGGCAGTTAAAGAGTTTTTGGCTACCAGCAACCTGATCACTGCTAACGATCCTAATTCCTCACCAACATTTGTGGGTCCAAATGGAACTTCATGGATAGTCATCACATGTCTTTCTGCCATCCTTGTTCCATTTCTCCATGGCTGGAGTGTGATGAAAGATAACAGCCTCTCGGACCACAACACCATTGTCTTTGAACTACATAGTGTCACTGGACACACATCCAGAAACTCTAATAAAATTTATAACACAAACAAAGCAGACTAAGACCTATTCTTTGAGCTTCTTGATGAGAACATTGATGCAAATCCCTTAATTAAGAAAAGGGACACTGCATCTAATTATATAAACTCTTTTATCAATACCATATGTATAGCTTGCAATCATTCAATTCCACTCTGTGGCACTGGGTCAGGGAAACGGGATGTTCCGCGGTGGAGTGAAGATTTAGCCACTATGAGGAAAATTAACAGGCAGAACAGAAGATTATACCAGAGAAGCAGAAATGAGGAACGAGATGTGCTGAAAAAAAGGTACTTAACTTATTAAGCCACATACAAAAATACTATTATAAAGGCGAACATACGTTCATGAAAAGAATTTTGCTCCTCGACCTCGATTAACCCCTGGGAATTTGTGTATAAAAGTTGTGCATCAAAACTAAAGACTCCTACTTGTCTCAGTAGTTTAGGTGATGGAGATAATAAAGAAATAGCAGATATGGAAAATACAATTGGTGTACTATTGACAATCTTTGCCCTGAAAACAATTCCTCAGAGGATAGTACTACTCAACATAATATTAGGGAACTCACGGCTGACTACATTGTAGGCTCTTGCCAACCCCTTTTTACAGCAGTGGAACTAAATGAAGCCATCAAAAGACTTGCTTCCAAGAAGGCTCCTAAATTGGACAGAATAATAATAACATAATTAGAGAATTATGGAAGCTCAGACCTAGTATACTTCTGACACTCTACAACTTTTGCCTTAAACATATTTTTCCTCATGCCTAAAAGAAAACAAGATTGGTTTTAATATCCAAAAACAAAACTGCGAAAATTTTGTCTCCTAATGGATACAGGAATATCTCCCTCCTACCCATAATAAGCAAGGTGTTAAAAAAAATGATCTTAAATGAATTAGTCTGGTTTTTAGAAAGAAGTGAACACTTGCATAGGCAACAGTTTGGCTTTCACTCTGGCTCCTGCACAACAAATGCCATTACCTCTGTTGTTAATAAAGTAAAAGAACTACTTTCTATGTTCCCATATATCCTGGGACTCAGTTTAGACATAGCTGGAGCCTTTAATTCGGCATGGTGGCCTATGATACTCTTTAGGCTTAGAGAAAGTAAATGCCCAACTTATTTAGAGGTTGGTTGGTTAGTTAATTTTTATTGGCACAAAAGCCATGCAAGCTATACTGCGCCACAACACATGGTACAATTAAAAATACAGAATAAATAAAAAACACATATATACACATAAACAAAACATAACAGTTTAACCATTAAAAAGCCAATAGTAGTATAATAAATAAATAAATAAACAACAACAAAAAATGTATACAATAATTTAAATACGCAACACAAAGTAAAAAACACTGTACAATAAATAAATCATCAGATTTCTCTATACATATTAATAAATTTCAGAAAATCCAGTATATTATCCAGATTTGGCCTCTGGCCCAAAATGTTTCTAAGGCTTGCATTTCCAAAATGCTGTCTACTACTCTGATCAAAAGCAATACAGTTGCAAAATATGTGTTTAACACTTACAGTACAGTTGCAGCATTGACATACTGTTTCATCATCTCCCTTCAAAAGGTATTGATGAGTCAGTCGAGTATGTCCAATACTCAAACGTAAGGACAACCTCAGATCTGCTATCATACTGCCTATTATGTGTCCAATTTTCTATCAAAGGTTTGATCTCGTATAGTTTATTGTGGANTCATCTCCCTTCAAAAGGTATTGATGAGTCAGTCGAGTATGTCCAATACTCAAACGTAAGGACAACCTCAGATCTGCTATCATACTGCCTATTATGTGTCCAATTTTCTATCAAAGGTTTGATCTCGTATAGTTTATTGTGGATTTGTGCATTCCACATAATTTGCCATCTGTCTGCTAGTCGTTTTTTTAATGACTAGCTTCAAATCACCTCCTTCAATACGCATTGTATGCTGTGAAGGACTTGCTGACATACCAGCTGTGTCAGCTTCTTCATTACCTCTTATACCCACGTGGCCTGGGACCAAAGAAAACTTTAAAAAATGTTTCTCGTAGTAAGAAAACAAATTAGTTTTCGAATTTTAATAATTATGGAGTGAAAACTAGGTTCATACGAGATCAAAGCCTGAAGTGCACTGACTGAGTCAGTGTGAATCACGCAGCAACGATGACCTTTCTAATTTATATACTTTAGGGCTAAATAAATAGCCTGCAACTCTACGGAAAAGATAAAAGAATTCGGTGCTATTTGTTTTGCCACAATTTCATTTTGGCAAACAAAGGCTAAGCCAACATAGTTATCAGATATAGATCTGTCAGTGTATATTGGAATTAGATTTCTGTCACGATGTTGAATTTCTGCAAAGTGCTGTCTATAGACGTAACCAAAACTTCCATTTTGTTTGTTGGTGTTTGTGACTTACCGCGTAGTTACGTCAGTTTTATGATCGCGTGTAATAGCCAGGTTCTTCTCGAGCGGACTGCCTGTGCGAACAGCACGACGTTCGACTAGCGACAGTCACAATCCAGATTGTAGATAAATCAAGATCGAAGTGAGTCGTGGATTGTATACGAACGTAGTATAACGCTCTTCCGAATAGAGCCCTAAAGGCAAAGAGTTCATACGCAATTGGATTATTAGATGTCGATGGTATATATATCGGATCATGAGTAGGCTTGATATACACTTTTGTGCACAGCAATCTGTTGCGAAATGCAATGTTAATGTCTAAGAAGTGTAATTCGTTGTTACTAATCTGTTCCAGGTTCAGTTTTAAACCATGCTGGTTGGAATTCATTTGGCTCAAGGTTATGTAGTCTGCTAAGCATTTGGTCATGATGAAAAAGCAAAGATATACAGTCGACATCCTTANAATGCAATGTTAATGTCTAAGAAGTGTAATTCGTTGTTACTAATCTGTTCCAGGTTCAGTTTTAAACCATGCTGGTTGGAATTCATTTGGCTCAAAGTTATGTAGTCTGCAAGGGCATTTGGTCATAATAAAAAAGCAAAGATATACAGTCGACCCCCTTATAATTACGGTCCCTTATAATTACGATTCCTATAAAACTGCGAAAAAATTGTGACGGTATCCGTAAAAAGAAGTTAAAAAAACTCTTATAATAACGTAAAACGTCATCGGGCAGCCGAACTACTTTCCCGCCGTCCGTAGCACCACGCTACAGAGAGATTTCTGTCGTCTGAACAGTATTATATAAATTAAGTACTGTACATATAATTATATATTAATTATATATAAATTAGGTACTGTATATATAATTATATATTAACTTAATTTATTGTAACTTTATTATAATTAAATATATATTTTTCGCCGTCTAGCGTCACGCTACGGCGAGTTAGGCGACCTATCGTCTGTTTAGTACTGTAATTTTATACATTTCTTGTGAAAGAAACATTTCTTATTTAACGGCCATAAAAATTATTTATATTAATGATGTCTCCAAAGGTCAACGAAGTTTTCGCAGAAAAATAATATCAGAAATCGCGGCCNTGGGCTTTTCCGTTATTGATGTTAATAAAAAAACCACAATTGAAACAACACTCAAAGAACAATTAATGACTATTTTCAAAAAATAGTTACTCGATATTAAATTAAACATGTGTTAACTTTATATTATTATTTATTTATTTATTAATTTGTACTTCTAATTTTGTCCCCAGAATATCTTTCCTGGGTTGTAGTGTGTTTTTTGTTTAATATTCATAACGTTTACTATTTCTTTGGGTTTTTAAAAAAGCATAATTCAACAAAATAAACTTTCTAAAAATTTCGATATTTGAGTTTTTATCTTAAGTCTATGAACACGCGAAAATAAAATCTTATACGTCAGCGACAAAAGACATATTTTGTAATTTTAGAAATTTAGAAATATTACAAAATTTTTATTTTCAAATATATAAACTCATATTCGATAGAGTATAACTATTTTTTAAATGGCAAATCTTGCCTTCACCTTCTCATATGAAATCAATATATTATTAACATATATCAGATTTAGTAAAATTTACAGTACTTACTTTTATTTGGAGAAATGCAGTTGATACTCGCAATAAGTGAGAAAAACAGAAGAATAACTTTCATGTTCTACAGTGTTTACAGCCAGTGATTTTCCTGTTTGGTATGTATGTGTCGCACATTTCATACGTTGTTATCAATCGTTGTTGTTATGGAAATAGAACGCATTTTCAAAGTACATTTTTTTTTTCACAAAAAATTTGTCTAATCATAAAAATTATATAATTTTACTCTGAAAATGAAGAAGAGTTAAATTGATTTTATATTCATTGTTTTCAAGTACCATGAAATGAACTAAAATTTCATGATATATACACGTACCGTATTTACGTCTACTCACCTCAATCAAACTCACCAATTTTCCAATTGGAAAAATGGTATAAAACGGCTTTAGTTGTTTACGGGTACATTAGATGTATCTATGGTAACCATAGACAGAATCTGACTTATCGATTAAACTGGATTTTCAAATATTATATAACGGTTTTCTGTATCGGCTTTTTTTTATAAATTACGTTTGAAATTTTTCGTAATGATTTTGCGATGAAAATGTTCTGACAGAAAAGTAGCATTGTCCTTAATTGGAAATTTGGTTTAAATTATTACAGAAAAGTCATATAATTTTGCTGTGTTATAGAATCGACGATTACTATAGAACACTTGGTAGCAGCATTTTGCAGACATACGCAAAAAAAATATCATTGTCATCGATCATATCCTTCAGGGATTTCTCTTGTTAGTTAGGGTTTTAAAAACACGAACCACGTAAGGTTCTGGTTGTTATTTAGTGAGTCAAAAATATATTTACGGATTTAATTCTACTTTGAAAATAATTATTTCAATTTATTTTAAGGTCTAATTTTTTTAAGATAAACCGTATTAGTTTTACACTAAAAACAATTTCCAAAATGTTACTACTTCGCAATTGTCCAGTACCGATAAAAATAATTTTAAGCAAAAGGCAACAGTTTTTATTCTCAATTTAGAGAAAAACAGAAAGAAAGGCTATATATAAAAAACTATAAGAGTTGAAAATAGCGTAAAAATAGCAATAAATAAAGTTCTCAGCAAGAAGACGACTTAATGACAAGAAATTTTCACATTTTCACTTCTGAAATCAATAGATCGAATGAGACCAATCCAAGTATATAAATTATGAGAATATGAGCAATTAAATTTACAAATGACATTCGATGAAAGTATGGAAAAACAACTTGTTGGTTATATGTAAGATCAAAATTAAAACTTCATTCATAAAGACTTGGTACAGAGTATTTCGTGTATGGATTGAGCACACATTCAATTAGCCGATAGAAAAAATAATTTGTATTTTATTTGGTTAAGTATAAACAGCGAAGTTCATTATAAACTTTTAAAGATTTGTTTTTTCACATTCACTCTTTTCAGTAAATATTATTATTATTGATTATAAAACAACTAGCAAATAATCCCAGCATTGCTGGGGCAAACAGTAAAGATTTTAGATGGATCTAAAAGTATGGTGAAGAACCCAAAAAATGCATCGGTTTTTGTAAATTTGACATGTTGCTTTATTTTAACATTTTTATTGTAACTTAACACTTCTGTCCGTAAGAATTCCATTGTTAACACTTTCTTTGTTAATTTCAAAAAATCTTTTTTCAACTTAACCTAATTTCAACCTTCAACTCCTAACCGTTTGGGCTTTGCATTTATTATTATTATTATTATTATCAACCAATATCGATTATATACATAGATATTACACTATTGTACTATAGAAAAAGAATATTTGTTTATTATATTTATTTATTTGTTTCAATAATGATTTTACCAACGAGTTTCGTGACTATTCCAGCCTTTATAAAATATTATTTAAAAATAATCATTTGTATTACTAATCGAAATAAATAACTAAACCTATGTGATATGTCATTTTTTGTGAGGATTTAGTTTAAAAATTATATTTATTTATAATATTTAAAAAATTGCAAAAGACTTAAATTTGAGGTTAGAGATGGGTTATATTAATAAACTCTAAAATAAGCACTATAAACCGATTAATAAAAAATATATTTCGCTAGGTATCGTATCTATAAACTAAAGTGTTCTTGACCTACATTTCTCGATGCATGTACAGTACAGTACAATCTATATATGAATATATATTTTTTAGAAATGATAAATTTCAATCGTTGTTCGTATGAAAAAAACGCTGTAATGAGACATTGCATGAAATGTTTTCGTAATTAATCTACACAATTATTTTATTAATTATGTTTCATAAAAAATTTAATATAAAATTAACAAAACTAAATTTTACAAATTTAAATTTCATAAATTAAAAGTCTTATTTACTTCAAAAAATTTCTTGCTAAAAGTAAAGATAATATCCCTTTTGTGATCGCAAGATTTTCTGACCGCATTTTGGTCAAGTGGTGTTTCACAGACTCCATTTTTTTCCTACAATTGTAAAATTATTGGCTTTGCTTTTAAAATTATCATCACATCTTTGTTTTCTTTATTTTCTCTCCTTTTAAACAGTGTAAAATGTTTTTATGTTAACACAAATGCTATATCTACGTCGAATTTAATGTAATTTGATACAAAAACGCAAAAAATAAACATATCAAATTTCAACTCCCTGTAATTTATATCTTGTTTCATCGTTTCCCATCGGAATTGTTTGTAAACAGGGAAGAAATAAGACACTTTAAAGTGAACTGAGTAAAAATTTCGCATTACAACGGGAAAATTTGTAAACAGACCACGCGTTACTCCCTACCGCGAAAGTCAATAAACGTTAATCGTTTTATGACTCTACTTCAAATACTTCTTTCTGAGTTGTAAATCTAGTAATTGACAAAGTTTTTACTTTCTTTTACTTGTAAAAATGAATTTTTTTAAAATTTAACATACAGTTTTGTTAGATTTTTACATATTGATTTTATTTTTAATTGTTAATGTGATATAGTCGTGTCGTATATAGTCGTATAAGCGTATATGTGATATAGTCGTATAAGCTTAAATCGATCACATAATATAAAAATAAACATCGCTCAAAATACTATAGAAATCATTAAAATTTTTTGCTGATAATTCAGATGTAGGGGAGATCGGAGCAACTTCGGCATGCGGGGCAAGTTTGTCAAGCGCTTTTTTTAAAAAACAAATTAAAAGGAGACTTTGGTTATAGGTTAGGCAGTTGAGTTTTATTGGTGGCTTGTTGAGTGTAGTGTTTTTATTGTTCTCCAACAAGCGTAGTTGAATTATCAAGCNTAATAAATTTTGATATCTGGCTTAAAAATCGGACTAAAATCGATCTTTATCTTGAAATATAAAAAATTATTGTAAAAATAGAATTGACAGTGAAAGACATGATCGCGATGGTCGCGATCGACGATAGCGATTATAGCGAGCGTGTTTTTTTATGCCGAATTTTTTTTACCCGAAGGATCGCGCAGAGTCTGTGAGACGCCAGAACTTTTTAAGCTGAATTTTGCAAGTAAACTCGGCACTCACTAAAATCGTTATTTATTGCATTTTTTGCAGCTCGAAAAAATTAGAGTACTTGAATTATTTGTAATTATTTGAAAAAATTCGAAAAAATGCTGCTGAAAAAACTGCCACCAATGTCTGACAGACGGCTGTTGATCAGGTAAGGGCTAAGGTTATCTTATATCAGACACACTTGCTGGTGAAAGAATAGAAGTGAGATTACATAGCACGTATAATTTGTTTAGTATATGCCGAGAATTTTTCGTACTTTGTTACATCGTGGTATTTATTTTCTCTAGACAAAAGCGATACAACAAGGGGTTACTGTATTATTATACTTCACGGTTAAAGATTTAGAAATTTTGACAGTATTTCCTGTTTAGCGAGAACAAGCCTTTATAAATTTAACTTCTTTATGTCGTTAAAGAGCTAATTCGCCACAGAACGAAATTTCATCACAGATTCCGTAGCCATAATGAAAAAAAAACAAAAAAAAACGGAATGGCCTGTCAAAACCTAAAAAAGAAACTAAACTTGTGCACGTTTAAGCCAAAACAAACAAGTACACGTAAAGTCAGAAGGAAAATAGTGCCAAGTGATATAAACCGCTCGTAAATGGTTGTGGCCCTTTCATAAACTTAAGTCAGCACAAAAGTCCTTGAAGTGCCTGCTCGCGCCTAAAGTAGTTTTTGTTGCTGTGGTAACCNATTACTGTTGCCCCTATACCAGGGGCAACTTTAATAAAAATAATTAAAATAATTACAACTTTACAAAAAGAGAGAAGTTGCCGATCTTGCCCCTATACCCGGGGCAACTTCGTCAATTTCTCTCTTCTTGTAAAGTTGTAATTATTTTAATTATTTTTATTTCCAAACTGATTTTAACCAGTTCTATAGTAAGGTAACATTCCAATAGACAATATGCAAAGCTTTTTTTTCAGTTCACAGCAGTATTTATTACACAAAATTTAAGTAAATCTTAACATGCCGATTTTGCCCCGATCTCCCCTAAATGTTTTCCGTGTATGAAATAAAACTATCGGAAAAGTAATGAGTGGACCATGAAAAATTCATCAATTTACAAAATGATGTCGAATGCGTAAATTCTTTTATTTATAATTAAAACTAATATTGAAATTTTATTTAAAAAAATGCATTTTCGACAATACTTAAATGAAATTCTTAAGCAAAAAACAAAAGTTGTACAATTAGCGCAATTTGTATTAGCGTAACTAATTTTGAAAATTTTTGTCGCTGTTATCTCTCGTTGGTCACCACGCGATTTCTCGTACAGTATAATGAGATTTCGTTGAGTGTAATAATAAATTTCGATATTTGGCTTAAAAATCGTGCTAAAATCGATCTTTATCTTGAAATATAAAAAATTATTGTAAAAATAGAATTTACAGCGAAAGACATGATCACGATGGTCGCGATCGACGATAGCGATTATAGCGAGCGTGTCTTTTATGCCGAATTTTTCCTACCCGAAGGATCGCGCAGAGTCTGTGAGACGCCAGAACTTTTTAAACTTATTTTTGCAAGTAATCTTGGCGCTCAGTAAAAACGTCATTTATTGCAGCTCGAAATAATTAGAGTACTTGAATTATTTGTAATTATTTGAAAAAATTCGAAAAAATGCTGCTGAAAAAACTGCCACCAATGTCTGACAGACGGCTGTTGATCAGGTAAGGGCTAAGGTTATCTTATATCAGACACACTTGCTGGTGAAAGAATAGAAGTGATATTACATAGCAGATATAATTTGTTTAGTATATGCCGAGAATTTTTCGTACTTTGTTATATCGTGGTATTTATTTTCTCTAGACAAAAGTGATACAACAAAGAGTTACTGTATTATTGTACTTCACGGTTAAAGATTTAGAAATTTTGACATTATTTCCTGTTTAGCGAGAACAAGCCTTTATAAATTTAACTTCTTTATGTCGTTAAAGAGCTAATTCGCCACAGAACGAAATTTCATCACAGATTCCGTAGCCATAATGAAAAAAAAACAAAAAAAAAACGGAATGGCCTGTCAAAACCTAAAAAAGAAACTAAACTTGTGCACGTTTAAGCCAAAACAAACAAGTACACGTAAAGTCAGAAGGAAAATAGTGCCAAGTGATATAAACCGCTCGTAAATGGTTGTGGCCCTTTCATAAACTTAAGTCAGCACAAAAGTCCTTGAAGTGCCTGCTCGCGCCTAAAGTAGTTTTTGTTGCTGTGGTAACCAGACTGTTGTTATGGCAACCACTGCTAGACCCTTAAACTTTATGTGATGAAATTCTTAAAAGTTTATTTCACTTTAGTTGAAAATAAACTAGTCACAGCTATGCTGACTAACTCTTTCAAACGATGGATATTAAAATTTATACCTAGCACCAAAAATAGGCTTGATGCGGCCCTCCGAACCCCGCGTATGGTCATCATAAAAATTCTCACATATCACAAAATATTGGTCTGAGGACCCTAAGAATTCATTTAGTACTCACTGTCTGTTTTCGAAGAAATGTACTCTTCACTTCCAGTGAATTGGCCTCCAAATTTTGGATGACCAGACCCATATAATCCGTGAGTTCAAACGTTAACCGCTCTCAAAATATTTCAGTCATGCTCAAAATGATTACATCATTGTAATCCATACACTTTGTCAAATCCAACGATATATAATTTATCTATGACACAAGGAATCCGGTGTAAAACACTAGAAAATCCAGAGCGCCCGCACAGACATCTCACAATTCAGTTACAATAACCATCAAACTACGTCTAATATCAGCTTGACCGTGGCAAATTGTAACCATTGATTTGTTCCAACTACATGGAGTTTATTACCAACTAATTGTAAATGGCCGGGTATCGCCGATTTTTTATTTCTCACAAATACTCTCACACATGCTGTTATCAACAGAACGAAACGACCGCTTTCTTCATTCGCAACCCGCGGCGACCTTTTTAGCGATATTGGACTACGGTACAGCTCGTCGTACTTTCGTTGGTTACCAATAATATAAAAAATCAGTCGTAAATTTCAAGCCCAGGACATTGAAAATTATGAAAGTTAAGCGCTCTCGTTATCAGTGCATTAGAGCAACAACTTCAGCAAATCGTAACACTCCTTAATTAAAAAAGATGATAAAACGGAATTACATTTACAATGCCATCTGAAGATCACAACAGAAACTATACTCAAATAATCTATATAAATAAAAATGTAACGTTGGTATGTTCAAATTCTTAAATTAATGCAATATTTTCGCCGATTGCTTTAAAATTTTGAGACAACATTGCACGCGAATAAACGTACTATTATATATATATTCGAGCATCGCTGGGTAAGCTTATCCGCTGGTATGTTTTATATATTACAATAAAAGTTTAACTTATTAATGTTTTGTCATTCAATCCTACTGATGTTTAGATCTAACATTAAGCAGGCAAACACGAACAGTAACAAAAAAGAACTTTATTAGAAAAGGTTAGAACTGTCACAGAAATCCTCGGGCAACACCCGGACAAAATCCAACGAACTTTCGCGCCTTTTCTTTTTTGACGTTTCCAGCCACCCTTGTTGGCAAGTGTTGCCAGACAGAGTTCGTGATCTTGGCAAGTGTTGCCAGACAGTGTTCAGGATCTCTGGCGCTGGCGGCCACA
>NW_019385567.1:175649-225743 GCF_000671375.1 Centruroides sculpturatus
AAAAAATAATAATAATAATATCTAATTTATACATTGGCACATATTATTACAATAATATATTATATTGTTACAATACTATACAATACTGTACAATCTTATTACAGTTTTATACCATACAGTACTATTACAGTACTATACATTATTACCATCAATACTATTACAATATTACAATACAATGCTATTACAATACAATACACTATTATTACAATTTTGTACATATAAAAGTTCGATTATAATTAGAAATGTGCACTAGTCATCACATTCCAATCCTATCTTCTATTTCAATTTTCATTGTCTCTGTAAATCCCCGAATACAAGATTTTAGAGGTCCAGTACCGCTAGTCATAAATTTCGGAAAGGAGTTCAGTGCCAATTAAAAGTTCGCACTAAGCACTATCTGCAAGTCGTACGTTCAATTGCACATGTCCTTGTCTCCTATGGATACCAAAATCTATATGTTTATGTATTAGCGTATTAATATTTTCAGTTTTCTCTGCATTTTGTAGCACTTCTGTATTTATTGAGTGGTATCAATCCATTTCAGTATAATACGGGAACAGTCCACTATTTTCCTGTTTTCAAGATTACTCTATGCATTTATACTTTTCGTCGTCAGGTTGACTCATACCAAAATTACAAAATAAATTCTGATTATTATCTATCCAAAAAACATAATCAATATGTTTAATATTTAATCATCATCTCAATATTCACCAAAATATTACCAAATTCATTTAATTAATATCTATATATTTCTTACAATACCTACTAATAATTCTTCAAACATACCCTTATTGTAAAATAAAATATCAGTACATACAACGTTAAGTACATAGTAAAGTATACTCATTAAAGTTTAAATGAAACTAATAAACTTATAATACTCTTAGTTACGTATAATCTGATTTGTAATCTTATAGATGCTATCTGCTAGTTTATTAAAGGCATTGTAAATGTCCTGATTAGCCCATATATCAGAAAGTTTGCATGGCCAGTTAATGCCTTGTTCGTCCATAAAGATCCTCATTTCCAATCTCTCTCTGCAGAACATAACACAGTCGTAGAAATAGTGTTCTGAACCGTCAGTTATATGACAAGTAGGACAAGTATCGTCATTTCTAGATGTAAATCGAGTTAAATATGAGGCAAATTTTCCATGGTTGGTAAATATTTGACTTGTGATGTGACTAGGATAAAAATACTTAATTGAATAAAAGTGTTTCAAATCTGGAATAAATTTATAGGTGATATGGGAACTGTTTTGATCCCATTGTTGCTGCCATATCTTTATAGTCTCTTCCCAAATTATTTTCTTTAAGGTGTTAACACTGAGTTTATCGTATTCAATAGGTAGCGCTGTATTCTCAGCAGCATATTTGGCTAGCATATCGGCTCTTTCATTTCCAGTAACGCCTTGGTGCGCTTTGACCCAGTGTATTTTAATATTACACGTTGCATGGCGTATTAAATTTCGTATATCTTCTGCTAGATGGTGTAACTTATTACTATAAATAATGTTATATGCCGAACGTGAGTCCGTATATAAAATTATTGTCTCATTATTCTGGGTTTGTATAGTCCACGTAATTGCCTTTTTAATAGCATAAAGTTCTGCTTGAAAGATAGTACATCTTTCATGTAGACGTATAGATTGATTATAAACTTCGACATTATTTTCATAAACAACAAAGGAGGAGCCAACTTTGCCATCATGTCTGGATCCATCAGTGTAAATAACCAATGTTCGATTATTCGTATCTGAATTATCGTGTTCCATTGAGATACTATAAGTACTGATTTCACTGAAGGGATATGTCCATTCAACCTCGTCATGAGTAATATATATAGAATCTATTTGTATAGTTTCTCCCTTTTTAACTTGCTGTATTTTGTTTCTTTGTTCAATGTATAGATCCAGAGGTGGTTTCCTTGCAATGACCTGTAGACTTGCGTTACTAGTTGTACGATAAGCTTTAGTTATTAACATAAGAGCACGTCGCTGTGAAGATATTAATTTACGTCTTACATGCACTTTTCTTGCAGCCCAACCCCATACACTACTTGCATAGGAAACTATTGGGTATTGCAAAGAAAAACAATTGCGAAAACTGCATAAGTGTAGCATTTATACTTCTTAAGAAATACTTTTTCTCAACGTATTTTCTCAGCCAACAGATTTTTCTGCCGAGTGAGGAAAGTGCTATAACGCTAACCAAGCAAAATTTCTGCCGGGTAAGATACAAAATATTAATAAAATTGAATTCGTTAACAAAAGTTTTTTGTTTTTAGTTTCGTCACAGTAAACTTTACCGAAATGTACCGACATATTGTAGATACATACGTAAATATATTGCTCTGACGCAATCATACGTTTAAATCGATAAAAAGGAAAGACGAAATAGCGGCTTACTGACTATTAGAATCGATGTATTTCGAAAAATTAAATATACGTACGAAAAATTTTTATATCGTTGCTTGCACGACACTACAGTGCAATATAAAATCTTAAAATATTTTAGATATATGTTTGAATTTTTCGTCCAGATGCGATCATATGCGAGTAACACTATAAACAAAATGGCGGTTTTCTGGCAATATCAACGACCCAATTTAATTAATATAATTAAATTCGTTAACAAAAGATTTTTATGTTTTTAGTTTCGTAACAGTAAACTTTACCGGAGAGTACTGAAATATAGTAGAAACATACGTTAATATTTTGTTCAAACGCAATTATACGTTTAAATCGAAAAATATGAAAGACAAAATAGCGGCTTACTGACTATAAGAATCGACGTATTTCGAAAAATTAAATATAAGTACGAAAAATTTTTGTATCGCTAGTTGCAAGGCACTACAGTGCAATAAAAAGTACCAAAATATATTATAAATATGTCTAAATTTTTCTTCCAGATGCGATCATATGCGAGTAACACTATAAACTAAATGGCGATTATCTGGCAATATCGACGATTTAATTTAATATAATTGAATTCGTTAACAAATGTTTTTTATGTTTTTAGTTTTGTCACAGTAAACTTCATGGAAATGTATCGAAATATTGTAGATGCATACGTGAACATTTCGTTTAGACGCAATCATACGTTTAAATCGAAAAAAACAAAAGACGAAATAGCTGCTTACTAACTATAAGAATCGACGTATTTCGAAGAATTAAATATAAGTACGAAAAATTTTTATATTGCTAGTTGCACAATACTACAGTGCACTAGAAAGTTTCAAAATATATTAGATATACGATTAAATATTTATTCCAGATGCGATCATATGCGAATAACAGCAAAAACAGAATGGCAGCTATCTGGTAATATCAACGACCCAATTCAATAAAATTAAATTCGTTAACGAAAGTTTTTTCTGTTTTTAGTTTTGTCACAGTAAACTTTAAAGAAATGTACCGAAATATTGTAGATACATACGTAAATGTTTTGTTCAAACGCAATCATACGTTTAAATCGGAAAAAACGAAAGACGAAATGGCGGTTTACTGACTATAAAAAACGACGTATTTCGAAAAATTAAATATACGTACGAAAAATTTTTATATCGCTAGTTGCACGACACTACAGTGCAATAGAAAGTGCCAAAATATTTTTTATATAAGTTTGTATTTTTCTTTCAGATGCGATTATATGCGAGTAACACTGAAAACATAATGGCGGCTATATGGCAATATCAACGACCCAATCCAAAAAAATTTAATTCGTTAACGAAAGTTTATTTTGTTTTTAGTTTCGTCACAGTAAACTTTATCGAAATGTACCGATATATTGTAGATACATACGTAAATATTTCCTTCAAACGCAATCATATGTTTAAATCGACAAAAAACGAAAAACGAAATAGCGCCTTACTTACTATAAGAATCGACGTATTTCGAAAAATTAAATATAAGTACGAAAAATTATTATATCGCTAGTTGCACGGCACTACAGTGCACTAGATAGTGCTAAAATATTTTAGATATACATTTAAATATTTCGTCCAGATGCGATCATATGCGAGTAACAGCAAAAACAAAATGGCAGCTATCTGGCAATATCAACGACCCAATTCAATAAAATTAAATTCGTTAACGAAAGTTTTTTTTGTTTTTAGTTTCGTCACAGTAAACTTTACCGAAATGTACTGAAATATTGTAGATACATACGTAAATATTTTGTTCAGACGCAATCATACGTTAAAATCGAAAAAAAACGAAAGACGAAATAGCTGTTTACTGACTATAAAAAACGACGTATTTCGAAAAATTAAATATACGTACGAAAAATTTTTATATCGCTAGTTGCACGACACTACAGTGCACTAGAAAGTGCCAAAATATTGTAGATATATGTTTAAATTTTTCGTTCAGATGCGATCATATGCGAGTGACATTAAAAACAAAATGGCAGCTATTTGGCAATATCAAAGACCCAATTCAATAAAATTAAATTCGTTAACAAAAGTTTATTCTGTTTTTAGTTTCGTCACAGTAAACTTCACTGAAATGTACCGACATATTGTAGATACATACGTAAATATTTTGTTCAAACGCGATCATATGTTTAAATCGAAAAAAAACGAAAAACGAAATAGTGCCTTACTGACTATAAGAATCGACGTATTTCCAAAAATTAAATATAATTACGAATAATTTTTATATCGCTTGTTGCACGGCACTTCAGTGCACTAGAAAGTGTTAAAATATTATAGATATATGATAATAATAATAAAGTTATAATAAATTAAGTTAATATAAAATTATATATACTTAATATATTGTTATATATACAGTACCTAATTTATATATAATTAATATATAATTACATGTACAGTACGTAATTTATATATCATTTATATATAATACTGTACAGACGATAGTAATTTTTCTGTAGCGTGGCTCTTGACGGCGCAGAAAAGTAGTTCGGCTTACTAATGAAGTTTTACGTAATTCTAGGAGTTTTTTTTTACTGTTTGTTACGGATACTTTCGCAATTTTTTCGCAGTTTTATAGAAATCGTAATCATAGGAATTAGTTTTATAGGGGGGTCTACTGTATTTATTAAAAGAGTAGTACTTTAAGAATTACTATATGCAAAACAGGTGCTAAGTTTTCATGTGTTTCATTAATTAAATTTAGATGCTAACAACCTCACGTAATAGTTTTATTTCTATTAAATTATTACTTGCAGATCAATTGTACAGTAAGTTAGTAATTATAATAAAGCTATGATACAATGAATAAGATTAGAATCAATTCAATTACTTGTATGGCAATCCAATTCACTTTTCTAATCATTTTCGTCCATGTTTCATTTTCGTCCATGTTTCATTTTCGCTTAATCCCCCGAAGTAATCGTCAACTGGCTTAGCAATGGAATAACTAATTGTATGAAAAATTATACATTCATATTAAGAAGTAACGTTATGTAACTTTTAAAATAATGTGAGGTATTCTTCAAATATGAATATTGAAAACAAAGAACACTTTAATGTTATAGTTGATGATGTGTTTATATTATGTAAGCATAAAATAATAATTTAATTTAAAAATATTATAAAATAAACTATAATCGATCAGACTGCTTTAATAAAGTAGACATTAAATTGGGCAAGAAAGCTAAAAACTTATCTGTTAGCCGAAGTAACTTTTTATATTATTGTAAATTATGTAAATTAGTGTCAACAATATTTACTCTAGACTGTGTCAAAAATCTAGTACTGACTTCATTGAGTATGAAATTGGATAAATCAAAACGTTATGTAAAACTAAGTTACGCAAATACACTACATGCAAGATGTATTAGAAATAATTTATTTCGAAAAGAAAATTTCGAACAGTCGCATTCATCCTACGAATAAATTGTAAAGATAGGCAAACAGATAAAATTTCAGGAAAAAGCACAAACAAAAATGACTACAGAAAGCTAGATTGCATGTATTAATTTTTGAAAACAAGTTGTTTATCCTACTAAAACAGAACAGATAAATGAAGTATTTATCTTTTGAATGCCCAATTCTCAATTTCTTCAACATTAAAGTATTATCCATATATTATCACACGCATAGATTATATTTTTATGTTTGTTAATATAGAGGGAAGTATAAAATGTCATCGAATACACAGAGAAGTTTATATAATCGGATAATAGGAATATTCGTTCATCGGTGAAAAAGGAGTTTCCCATTTACCATGATACGGAAATATGGCCGTGTTACGCATAAGACTGTAACTTCCATAATAGATGAATTTACAAGTAAGTCATTTAAGCTGCAGCTAACAGTCTCTAGTCCCAAGGAGTCTCAAGAATTTATACACATAAAAATTAATTAAAGTTTATTTTTGTAAGAAAATTTTCTTATACAATTCAACAGAATATATTTTACTTTTTATTTTTTAAATTGTACCTTATTTTATATTTTGGATATACATTTCACCAATAAAGCATTTATTATAATAATTGATATGTTGTTTCTCTTTTTCTTATGATTGACTTCTAAAATTGTAAAAGTGCCTCATACAGAGTTCATATTAAGGCCTCTAAATGCAAAAGTTGGGTCCTGATTTCCATAAAGGCTATACACCGTTAGAAATAAGTAGATATAAGAAGAATCAGTCTGATATATTTATATGTAAATTCGTCCGTGCAATGCTCTCTGAAATTCATATATGAATATGTACGATCGAATCAGCTCCTAATAAATTACGTTAGATTTTTATACAACGGAACTCATATGGAATTTTAACATTTTATGCATTAACATATTAATATAAAACTATTTAATATATTTATTGTCTCAATATTTATACCTTATTTCTTTATATTATTTTATTTTTACTTATAAATAAACAATAAAACAAAATTCAAAATAATTATTACATTACCGAAATTGTAATTTATCTTGAAAAAGTTTGATAACTCTAAATCGATGTCTTCCCATAATTTTATTTTCAGATTCATCGAGTGTTACGAGATATGGTTTCTGAAAAACAAATAGCGACATTTTAAATATGTACTGTATATTGGTGTTATAAATGCGATATTATGAACATTACCTTTATCGCAGCCAGTATCCATTGGTAGGAATGATTTCCCTCAACTGTAATAGTAAAAAAAGTTGAAAAACGTTAAATTTCGGGAAAACAAATAATAAATTATCAGATGTTATTACAAAAATAAGAGTAATTTCTGTTGGAAATATATTTATGCAGTAAAAAAAAAAAAAAACTGAATAACACTTTATTACTGAAAACGTGATTACGGTGGTAAGAAATAGTTACAGTATTATAGAAAAAGATCAATTTATTATCAGCAAAAGTACAATAATATAAAAAAATTTTTTATCATTAATTTGATCGCTTTTTAATCTGATTATTTTAACAGTATATCTGTAAGGCATTTGTGCTTTAAAGAGTCATTACTGTTAGTAATGTCAATGTAAATATACTCATGATTAGTTTCATAATTAGTTGTTTATACCAAAATGTTTTAACCAAGTTGAACATATTTGGTTTCCATTACTGCTGTAAAAAGACAAACGTTAATTTGCTCTAAAGTTCAGCAAAACGATTAAAATTAGAATAAGAGCATTTTGCGTTTCGGTATATGCATCATTTGCTTTTTTGTTACGAACGAAATAAGTAGAAAGCTTATGTATTACTAAAAGCATTTGTTACATTTTAATTTTCGTTAAGAATTAACTATGACTTTCTGTTGCCCGAGAAAAATTCTCACCTTTCTTTTGTCGATAAACATGCTGTAGAGGTTATATTTCTGATCTCGACTATTTTAATACATAACTCTTCATTTGACGCATAATAAACTTTGTTAGTCGAATATAATTAAGTAAAAAGCATAAGCGATCAGCTATTAAAACTGGTCACGCAATTTTTCACATGTTTTTTTTTAAACACGTAAGTGATATTTCCATATATAAATCACCGAATACATATAAATAAATAGAATACAAAAGCGCAGACTTTAAAAATAAATCCATTAAGCATTTTATAAAGTATAGATTATCGTAATGGATAAAAACATGTAAATAGAAAAGAATATCTAAAATGTATTAGTTGAGTGGCATTAATCAATAGAACTCTATTGAAGTTTTATTAAAATATTTTAATATCAAACATTATATAATGTTAGAATATAACATATATTTATGTTATATTCTAACATATAACATATATGACATTACATTTAGTGGAGCACTCCCTCTGACCTGTAGCANCAATTTAAAAAATTTAAATTAAAAAAATGATAATAAATTGTTTATTTGTCATCATTGTTTTTGAATACTATGAAACTACTGTAATATGCATCTACATTGTGCACGCTTTTCAAAGTGCAATACAACGCTTTTTAAAGTATATACAAGACACAAGTGTCCATGTCGTTCTTCTCTGCTGGTTGGCCCGGTACTGGGACTGGGAATGTAAAGGCCAAGCAATGTGGTTTGGGCGAACTCGTGACAAGTCGTGCGTACACGTAGCGTTGAACATTACATTAACATGCGATTAGTCATCGTTTCTCTGCTTACTAGATATATCGTAGCAAAATAGAACTGACATGAGTTATTTTGAACTACACTTAAGTAAATTTCCAAGAAAATGACTAAAGGCCCTAAACTTTGCGACACCCCAATAGTGGCGTCGTGGTACCCTAAGGTGCCGCGGCATTCCGGTTGAAAAAAAACTGTGCTATATCTTATTATTTTTACTGGGTTTTAAGGTACGAAATCAATCTCCTATTTTATTCCTTGTTTTCAAATCTCCAATTTTCTCCTATTGTGGCATACCTCAAGGATCTGTACTAAGCATGCTTTTTTTCTCAGCTTATATAGATAAATTACTAACCAACCACCACTCTAAAGTAATTGCCTACGCCGATGACATCAAAATTTTATCCAATGATCCTTCCTCCCTTCAGATCACTGTCAATTCTTTACGTTCTAATCTTGCCAGTTATAATCTAAAAATCAACATTCATAAAACTGTCATTATGTGTTTTTCTCTACTTCGCAATCCCAACCACCCTTTCATATTTATTGATTATTCTAAAATAAACTATGTCCAGTCTCATCGTGACCTTGGTATTATATTTGATGAAAAATTAATATTCCATGATCATATCTCTTACATTATTAAATCTCTTGCAATTAGACGTGGCTTTATTTGGCGTTTTTGCAAAAATATCTCTTCAAAGACCGTACTCAGAACAATTTTCTTTACTAATTTTCAATCAATAGTCGATTATTGTTTACCTGTCTGGGCCATGGCTGCCCCTTATCTGATTCAAAAAATACAATCTGAATTAAATAAAGTTTATTTTCTGATACACAAATTCTGCAATTTACCAATTACAAACAACCACGATGTGGCAAGAGTTCGCCTTGGTCTTCCAAATCTTTCTGATCTCTTAAAATATTTTGACCGCATTCTCTGTTTTAAATACTTCAATGGTCTAATCTTTAATTACTGGCTAGGTTTCCGCATCCCTACTGTAAGAACTCGTAATACATCATGCTTCTTCATCCCTTTTTTTCGCCTTTCTCTTTCCCAAAGATTTTTTTTTACCGTATAGCATTTCACATACAGCCTGTTGAACCTTATCTATATCGTGATTTTAATTTTTTTAAAAATAAATGTAAATCTATTTTATATAATATATAATGTATCTGTTGTCTTACTTAATTTATAATTTTTTTTATTATNAATAAATAAATAAATAAATCTTAAACTTTTTTTGTATAGATAATGTGTTTTTACACAGATTTTTCCGGACCGTACGAACCGTGTAAAAACGAAACTGTGTTTACATTAATACATTCATTATAACTTTAAATTTTAACAAATTACAAGCAACAGTGTTCTTCTAGACAATTCTAACTCAAATATTAATAAATTCTATAACAAAACTAAAATTTAAATTTTTACAGACTTCATGAAATTTTGAAAAACATAATTATTGCATATCTTTAGGATTAAAACGTCCTGTGCAAATTGCATTTGTTTCATATTTTATTAACAACAAAATATAAAACTTTAAATTATTTATTTAAGAAAAGGGAAAATATTTTTACCCATTCCGATGATGTATTCTACAAAAAAACATGCAATTGACACTACATATCCAACTGCAAGCAGTACCATGGCTCCAGTGAGTTCATTGAAACTTAAAGGATGAATTCGGTGATCATTTTCATAATAAAGTTTTTTAAACTTACGTTCGTTGAGATGATCAATAATTCCAGCTTCAAATAAGCGGTTTATTCTATGGATAAATTAAGATATCGTTAAAGCAATACATTCAAAGAAGAAAAACAATTTTAAAAAACTTACGTTTTACTCAATATTTCCTGAAATTGAAAATGTTTTCTTGTAGCAAATGCCACGTTTATTGTTAAAATTGCGTCTTCACTAAACACTATTTTTCCTTTCAAATGATCTTGATAACGTCTTTTGAACCAATGTTCATTCGTTACGTATGCAAAACGGCCCTGTTGCAAACGTTTGGTAATTTCTTCCATCTTGGAATAATCATCGATGAATTCTATGTAATTTTTTATTTCTTTAGCTACGCCTGATGTGGACTTCTAAAAATGTTTAAATAATTATCAGCATTAAATAGATAGGCAGCAATTACTTCTTTTCGAATACTACTTTGCTACTAGTATCTACTTAATTCTTCAATAAATCTAAATCTATGAAACATTCTTTAAAATCTGTATATTGGTTATTCAAAAATATAATTAACCTATTACATTAAAAGTTTGATTTTAAATAAAATATTGCAACATCGGATATAGTGAGGCATTTTATAAAAGTTTTTGTTCACCAGCACCAGATAATCCAACTACTCAACGACGACATCTATGAAAAATCTCATAGTTGCACTACAAACATAGATAACTAAAATGGAAAATAAAAGAAATTTGTGGCATTGTTTACCAAACTTATTGTATCTTAACTATTTTTTTCGTTTACTTTCTTCCGGTTGTGTGTATAAAAGGAAAAAGTATCGGAAAAGTACCAAATTTGACCTCTGGTTTTGTGAAAATCGCGTTTTGTGACTCCTGAATCGAAAAAAGTCAAGAAAACAGAAAAAATTCCCAGAACATGTACTTATATGTATACAGGGGCGGATTTAGGTTTTTCAGAGCGTAGGGCTTGTTGAAGTCCAATGGGATACTTTGTTCATTAATACAAATAATACTATAAATTATTATTATATTATTAATATTAGATATTTTTACTATACGATATGTGATCATTCTTAATGAAAAAATATAAAAAATTTATAATAATTCAATTTATGGGACCTTGACACTTGGGGCCCAGGGCTTAAGCCGTATTAGTTCCTATGTAGATCCATCCCTGTATCTATGTTCGTATGTACCTTATGTGTATACGTGCGTGTGCGTTTGAGCGTTTTGGCGCATTTAAGTTTAATATCTCAGATGGGGTAATGATTAGATAATGAAATTTGATAAGATAACTTATATATATAAGGGACAATAATACTATTAAATTTTGGTAGTTAAAAGTCTAGGGTTGGGGGAGATAAAAATGGTCTTGTGTCATATTTGCACAGGGGTCAAATTTAATAAAGTTTTTACACGTTATAAGCATTTGCAACTATTTATAAAAATTATCCCTACCGAAAAAATTAAGCATTTTGCCATTTTATAATAATTAATGTTGTAAAACTTATTTTTTTAACATAATCTCCTAACAGATGACCACCATGTAACTCGTTGACGTCACCGCATAGAAGTGTTTACTGGATGGAGTTGGACAGTGAGTGATCAGTATCAAGCGGGTTTTTTCGGCTCACAAAAGGTGAGATAGCAGGACTGACCAAGAAGTAGTGTTGGAGTAAATAAGTGTCTCGTATACCGTTAATCAATGCAGTCAAAATCACCAGAAGGAATCTGCCATCCACCGATTAAAATGTAGCACTACACACCGATTTACATGTCACCGAAATAAAATCGATAGTAGCTCAAAAACATATTGGGATGCTTTGGAATACGACCAGAAACTGAAACTGACTAATTCCTTTAAAAAATTATAATGAAATAAAACATCAGATTGAAAATGAAATGCTCAATTCCTCTGTAAAACATTTGTGGATTTTCCAGCAAACGTATGATAAATATTAGAGAGGTTGCGGCCGTCGTATTCGGCCCAAAACGTGAACGGCGGACGGTCGAGTGCCGCCATCTGGCAATTCTAGACGATCGATGATGGCGTTCGTTACGTCTAGCGTGGCGAGTAAAAGATCGGTTTAAACTTCTTCATTTTTTGTGTTTGGGGTTAAAATTATGACCTATTTTAATAAAATAATGATTATTTAAGCATTTACAAATAATGTTGTAAAGAAACAGACGATTTTAATCCAGGAATTATTTAATTATTCAATTTTTTAGCAAGCGATGCGAAGTGCCTACAGAATTTACATATATTTGCCTTCGTAATAGCTTATCTTAAGGTAAGTTTGTTCTTCCACGGCATCTTCGACCAATAACAGCGTAATACGTTTGTAAATTTTCTAAAAACTAATTTTCCGAGCCGCTTTCGAATTTACATAAGCCACTACTTCCCTCCACAAAAGTATGAGGTAGTCCAATCGTCCGATCGTACGGTAGGAGACACCACGCTAATTAAAAATAATTATTTAGTGTTATTAAACATCCTATAAATACTTTAAAATAGTATAATTTGTTTATTTACCTTCGATTTTTTCTTGGAGTTAAAACGTAAACAGTGTACTAATACTTGCCACGTACAAGTAACGTTTGAACTTGGGCCGCAACCTCTCTATTATTCTTTCCCAATAACCGTCCAGGACACGTCTTTATTCCTGAGAATTGCACGCAACTACGAATGTCCTTAATCAAAAATTTTATTTTCGTAACAAGTCTCCGATGTGTATTTATTACAGATGATTATTCGCTCTATTAGAATTATTTATACATCTTTAAAATTTTGATATTGTTTGACATTGTCTGTCATTGTTATAATTAAACTACATAAATCTATAAAATTGCTTGTCCTGACTGACTGAATGACTCGCCGATTTATCATCGCCCAGAGCAAACCGCTGAACCTAAAAAGGTAAAATTTGGTACACAGTTAGGGTACTGTACGTCATGAAAACGCGCACTAAGAAGGGATTTTTCGAAGTTCCCCCGCGGGGGAAGAGGGAGAACATTAAGGCTTAACCGAAAAAACGGCTTCTACTGTACTATATTAGATGCGATTTTTTGTTTTTATCTGCGAGTTAGTAGGGTATGCCATGGCAATGCACACTAACAAGGGATTTTTCGAAATTTTTCCGCGGGGGGAGAGGGAGAGGATTTAGTCTTCATCGAGTACTTAGGTGTATTAAATTAATAGCATTTCATACATTGTTATAAATATTTTTGTCTATTTCAATTTTAAAAATGTTCGAACCGTTTTAAATTCGAATTTGTTATTGCATATTGGTTCGATTACAGAACGATTGTAAATGTTCCAGAAAATTGATCAAATTGAAAATGGTTCGTTTGATTTTCGGCAATTCTCATCATTCTCAGCGGTAGGTGTTATATAACAATTACTATGGTTGTTGAAATACTAAATATAAATGGGGTTTGCTTGCAAAATCCGCGCGGGCAAAGCCGCGGGTAACAGCTAGTATTCATGTATATTTAATTTAAATTAAATGTTTCAAAATTAAAGACAGATTTTTCATTTTTGAGTTATTCATAAAGTTTTACCTGTATATATTTGGGTAGATATCCATGATTATCAGATCCACAAGCAAATTGGTTTTTCTTCAAAAGACTGACTAACTGGTTAAAATTCGTCGGAACTTGTTCGTAAACGGGAGCCGTCAGATATGACGTTAAAAGTCCACCATAACTGTAATCGAGAGTCACGACGCACAACAACCAAATCCCTACGAGAAGCCTCGACGAAGGGCATTTTATCATGTCTATATTTCCGCCTGTATATAATAAACATTAGTTGAAAAATATTTAAAACATTAAAGTCATTTAATATTACCTTTAAGAGTAAGCGTCCCGAAAAGGTACCACATCGTTCGTTTTACGGAACAATAATTTCGTTTTTTCAGCAATTGCTGTTCGCATTTCACTAAAAATGGTATTAATAATCCAGAAAACAGCATGGAAAATGCGATTCCAATCCAAATCTTTAAAATAAAATATGTTTAGTATGAAAGTTCTATTTACATTCAAAATATTTTTGATAAAGCAATGTTTCAATTACTTATTTAATATTATATATTACAAATTCATTTTTCTTTATGTCTTAAGACAGAAAGTAATTACATGGTCTTGCATGGAAGACTAGCGCACCTCGTGGCAGAATGCCCAATGGCATTCCGCCACGAGTTGTGCTAGTCGTCCATGCAAGACCATGTATAGCTGGTGCCCTCTTTCATAATCTACAATATAGTTGTTCAATTGTTAGAAGCTTGAATTGATTGTGTATATAGAAAATATACTGTGCTAATTCCTGAACAAAAAGTGTTCTGTAGCAAGGAATCACAAGATGGCATTATCGATTTCATCATAGATGTCGTTACAGACAGTGAAAACGGAATCAACTTCGTTTTCCTAAACGGAAACTCCGTTTACATCACATTGTGATTCTACATCAAAAACGAACAAACCTTAACTAAAACGTGGTTGTTATTTATCCCTAGAAAACAAAGCGTCTTAGTTTTTACTAAGTGAGTTTGTCGATTCTTATTTTCCTATTGTTTTTTGCACTGTTTTGCTGTCGTTTTAGTACCTTAATACACTGTTACAAATATTGTCATAACAAGTGCAGATTCTTAAAATTGTTTTTGTTTGTGGAGTAATTGAAACTATCGTCACCAATTTTACAAAGCATTGTGATTACGTGTGGTGCTTAAGATAAGAATAGTCACGTTTATATTTTGTCTGTATGTCAATTTTGTCTTTATACAGCAAAGTTCTCGCAGATTCTTTTTGAAAAGACTATGTCTTGTTTATTAAATTGCGGTGCCGGCTGAGTTACCAGCTTAGTGGTATGAAGGAGTACAGTACATGTCAGGAGATGCAATTTGGAACAGAATATTAGGTCCCAAATCATGCACTCATAAAAAGAACCAGACTTGCAGATACTCCGGACTGAGAACCAAGTCAAAATAAAATACAAAATGGCGACACTACAAATAGGCAGTAGTGCGAGATTTGAGCATGCATTGCTGGTTGGGAAGTTGGAAATGCGAACGTTGTGAAATCGAATTTGAAAAACAAATCTTTGAAAAAACCCATTTACCTGTCCCGAGTTATTCCCAATATATCTCTGGTCGCCACGTGCTGACCTCCACCGGTTGACCCGAAATATCTCGTTTCAGCATCGGAACGTTTTTGAAAGTAGATGGCGCTAGTCGTTATAATTTTATATTAAAACTATCTTCTGAAATACAATTTGTTTTCTTTTTACATTTATTAATATATGTGTGTATATATATATACACACATATACATTTTTGCAAAATATATACATATATATTTTGCAAAAACTATATATATATAGTTTTTGCAAAATAAAAAATAATAATTTCAGACAATATTATTTTTTAAAGCCAGGATTATTTTTTTAAAAACAGGAAAATTCAACGAAGAGAAATTTCGAAATTGGATAGATTAATTTTACAAAAAATGCATCGTGGACGACCTCGTGGCAGCGGCCGCGGCCGAGGCCAGCAATGTTTGAAAGATCATGCTCTAAACCAGCGATATCAAAGAAAATTAGAGAATGAGAACGAGACCCATCTTGAGCGTCAAAGTGATCCTGCTTAGTAGTGAGTCTCCAATACATAGTTTTGTCCCAAATATGGCTTTGCCGTTCTACTTGTTATAATATATAGAATATATATCAAAAATATAGGGTGTGTTTTTCATCTTGAGACAATAAAGTAACTTAAATCGATCTCATTATTAATTATAACACACCTAAACTTTTGGCGAGCATAAAATTATTTTATTTCAAACGTTTTCAACCTATTTTTATAAGCCATCTTCAGGCTTACGATTATCTTCAGGCTATTAATTTTATGCTCGGCAAAATTTCAGGTGTGTTATTAGAATTAATTGCAGTTGCTGAGAGAAAGGTGGATAGGATCTCATAATTTTGGAAAAAGAAAGTTGCAGATTTATAGGAGTAAAATGCAGGAAGGCTGTTTAAATGCCAGAGATGCAGAAAGTCTTCCCTCTGCATGGAAGTTTATAGTTAAGAAGTTTAATAAGAGCTCTAACCAATCATAATAATTGTGTTAATACTTCTATGTACATTTTATATATATATATATTTTTTTGTTTTGTTATTCCGTTGGATATTTAATATTTTTATTTTATTTTTATCTTATTCCATTGCTTAGTTAATTTTGGAATTTTGAATTTTGTATTCCATTGATGGAATCCTTTAATTCGAATTTGGTTATAAACCTGACGATAGCCTGTAAATCGGGTTGAAAACGTTTGTTTGGAATAAATTTATATTTCTCGGCAACAATGAGGTGTTAGTTATATGTATATGTATATTTATGATATTTTGGAAAAAGGTTTACTTGTGGAATTTCGAATGGCCAATCAATTGGTAACTTTGGATGTGGCCTTGGCCTTGACCTTCAAGGTCATTTGAAGGGTAAGTCTGTTTTTCATTTTTGACCCCAGCAATGGAGAGTGGAAAATTTCACAATTAAATATACACTTCATCTTAAGGTCTAGGTCAAAGGTCAAGATTATTTTAAGGTTAAAATTAAAAGCTTTTTCTAACGGAAGCCATACTTTTTATCACTAAATAGACAGGGAGGTAAAATTTACATTTTTTCACAACCTTATTACTTTGACCTTTGAAAGCATTCACTACTTGTAGCACTACCCAGGAGTAACGCTGTGGATGTAGTAGTTTTCTGCTCCCTTTGAGGTGTTGTTTTCTGTGTTCCCTTGCCTCTCACTATTGGGGTGCTTGTTTTCAGAGAGTCACTTTACTTCTACCATTTCTTGAGATATTGGTTTTGGGAAAAAAAATTTTATAACAAATGTTCTAAATAATGCCCTTCCACTTTCATGCATTTGTTGAGTCGTACTTCAATAATTGCGCTTCAGATGACCTTCAGATAACAAATTCGGTGTACTCAAGGTCATGGGTGATTGTCCCACTTTTTCCATTGCTGGGGTCAAAAATATGTATTCCCGTTGAAAAAACAGACTTGACTTTCAAATGACATTGGCCATCAAGGTCATTTGAAAAGTCATCAAGATCACTTCCAAGGTCACCAATTCATTGTCCCTTCAAAACCCTACAACCTTTGTCTAAACCTTTTTTCGAAATAATGAGATCCAATTAAGTTATTTCATTGTCTCAAGATAAAAAATTCACCCTGTATTATCAAGACTGTTTTAAATACAGTAATACCCCGAACTTACGCAATAGGTGGGACCGAGCGGTAACCGCGTAAGTCGAATTCGCGTAAGTCGGGGTATAATTTCGCATATAAATACGTACAAATAATTATTAATTGGGGCCGGAGACTAAAGAAAACAATGATTTAGAAAAAAATGTTTAATAAAATCTTAAATAATACATATGTATAACAAATTAGGCCTATATTATTTTACAATTTTTCACATTTACTTGATTATTACGCCATAATTTTAACATTGTTTCCATCTCAGCGATAATACTGTGACGTTTAGGAATGATGCTTGAATTTAAAGATTGAGCATTTCTCACAGCTTCGAGAATTTTTTCTTTGCCTTTTATAATTGTTCTGACCGACAATTCCGGTAGATCAAACTTCTTTGTCAATTCACAAATTTTCATTTTTGTATCGAAGTCTTTAATAATNGGGTAGCGAAAACATGGAAAGTGAAAATAACCTGGCAAATTATAAAATATCAAACAAAACTCTCGGTCCTCAACCAAAATAAATATATGTTAAATTGGATAATCGCTCTCACAAAACGAACCCTATGGAAAACAAGATGCAAATTAATGTATGAAAAGAAAAAATTAAACGCGTCAATCACGGTCAGTAACATCAAACAGGAGGCTGAATTAAAAATTTTAAGTGATTTTAAAACAATGACAAATAACGAAATAAAAAAATACTACAAAGGAACTGAAAATATATTTCGTATTCAGCAAAACAAAGTGATATTTAAAGATGATTGGTAATAAATATGTCTCATGTACCTGAAATATTAATACCTGTTATTATAAAAGAATAAAATTGTTACTAAATAAAAGTAAAGAAAACGAGTAAGATAATTATATCGTGCTGTATTGCAAGATAAATTACATAAATGTAAGAGAGAGTAAATCCTCTCATAATAAATAAATATGTAAGTGTTGAATATCGGTCTAAAAATCTCCCAACAATTCAAAATGTTATACTATTATATATAAGTCTCTGTATTTTAATTTTTTATGAAATATAGAAGAGTCCAACTAGTAAAGCCTATGTAAAATATTAAACTTAAATGTAACGAAACATAAGATATTAAAAAGCGTAGAGGAAAAAGTTGTATGTTATCACAAATCCCTCAATATGTATATAATGTAAATAAAACCTGTAAATACTGAACAAGAGGGGTTGTGAGCTAGATGTAATTTAAAGTGGTGAAAATGTTCACCCAAAAGGTAATATCACATGTACGGAAAAAGATTTTTACTGTATAAATATTGCAGCATGTAGCTGATATTGTAACGTATTTAGAAGTCATAATAAACTTTAAAAAAAAAAAAAAAAAAAAAAAATTAAATTATTATGTGAAACATACCTCAAGAGAGAAAGGCTTGATGATTGTTTTCCAGTCAGATTTATCTTTTCTTTGTAGTAATGTAAAGATTATTTTATAAATTCCTATAATGGACGAAAAATCTACCAAATCAAATCGATCGTATGTTACAGTATACGGCAGGAATGAAAAATCTGATTTCTACGAATATAACGACATTACAATTATAAGTAAAAATAATATCACGTTGTAGTAAATAAATGCCATAAAATTTCATAAAATAAAATAAATTCTTTATCTAATTGTTAATATAGATAATGTCACAATAGACGAAAAAACTGCTTCATAAGAGACTTACGCAAAAGCAAAAGTAAAAGCAAAAACAACAACGAATGTGCAATGGGCAGAAAAACAGTAGAGACAGGTAAAAAATAAACATTAAGACATATAATCGAAAAATTCTTATTCTAAATAACACTCTTACTTCAAACAATCTTAATTCAAACAACTCTACCTTCGAACACTAAATTCGATAAAAATTCGCCTCGGAATTCGAACGATGTTTCGAAGTTCGATCTGCTTGCACAGTGTAAAAAAAGCACGTGAAGTTTAAACACAATGCAACGTGTTACCAAGTCATCTGTTGCTCGTGTGTTTTAGTGCAATTTTCGCTTTATTTTTAATGTGTTTGTTTATATATATTGAATGTTGTTCGTTGACTTTTAACATTTTCTTCCTGCTAATTTTCTTGGTCCACAGCTATTGAGTGTCCGGTACGACTTCTATCATTAAAAATTCCTGAACAAAAGTTTTTAAATCACATCTGATATGTTCGAAGTTTAAAAGCGTATTTCCCCATATAAAGCAACATTACTATATGTTGCTCTAAGTTGACACTGCCGCACACATCTGGTGCGAAACCATTTATGGATCTGTAGTAATCGGCAAAGATACACTAGACCCCTATAAAACGGGTTCATATAATACGGACTCGTATAAAACGGCGAAAAAATTGCGATCATATTCGTATAAACACGTTAAAAGACTCGTGTAATATGATAAAACGTCATTGCCGACTCGTGTCGTGACAAGATTGGTCGAACCTAGACCAATAACGATATTGATCTAAATTGAGTTGATTGCACAAACCGTTAAGTTTAAACGAGCAGCGGACCTACTAAAAACCATTTATTATTTAACGGCCATGAAAATTATATTTATATTAATAATGTCTCCAAAGTTCAGCGAATTTTTCGCAAAAAAATAACTTATCAGGAAACACGCGCCCGCCGTTCGATGCGCCTCTCCGCGACGAAAACGAGCTTAGGCAATGGCGTCGTCGAACGGTGCACGCTCGGTAAGTAATCCTACAATTTTTTGTTTATAGCATAGTTTATATGGATTATTCCCAAAATATTATACGTGTTTTGGAAATTTTGAGTCAAATTAGTCTAGAATCGATTAAGTTTATGGAAGAAAACCTTTCAAACGACCGTAGTCCGTAAACTACACACGTGCCAGGCTGTGATTGGCTCATGTATTTATGTGACTCGTACAACATGGAATTCATAAAACACAGAACGTATCTACCGTGTTATTGGGAATCTACTGTATTACAAATCGTGTGCGCATCATCAGTTTTTTCCCCTTATAACCAAAAGATTGCCATCAATCTTTTAAGAATGACTTTCAGAATAGCGAAAATTTTACCATCAATCTATAGATGAGTTATGCGCTTCCACGGATAACATGTTGATTTCGATCCTGCATGTTTAGGTATCCTACAAGTGCATAGAACTCAAACGTGAAGAACACTAGTTAATTTTTTATTGTGTGCACTAACGACTGAGTGAATACGACCAGGACCACTGTACTTGGTCCCGGATTTGCGCCTAAGTAATAAGTTGGTCGCAAGTAGTTTTCTGAAAATAGATTTTCTTTAAGCATTAAATACGGCATCTCAAGTTTAACACCTAAAAAGAACTGCATCTATCTTCATGGAAGTAATTTTTATTGGTTTCCCTTATTCTACGAATCTACTCTTTTCCGTGGTGTTTTTTCCATGATGAACGTTTGTTAGAGTGGAGGCTAATAAAGATATTGAAGACATTGTAATATGAATGGTGTCAAACATTGATTTGTAATCGGAGTATGAATTTTAATACTCGTGGTTTAACATCTGTAGGTAAGTTTTGGGCTAACCTGTAATTTTAACATGTACAGTAAGATCCCGCTTAACGGGGGATATGTTCCTAGACGACAAAGCGCTAAATGAAACAGCTTTAAACGAAGTCATTTTAGCACAGAACAAATAGGGAAAAGGAAACACTCCACCAAAAATAAACAGATTTTACTTCAATTTTAAGTTACTTTTATATTAATTTGCATAATAATATATGTTAAATAACACAAAAACATATGCACTCAGAAATGTAAAGTTTAGTTTTTGTGACGAAGGTCCTGGCTCTCCTGACATTCCTGGTTTTTGCCATAAAGTCGTGTAGTTTCATTTGTCGCTTTTTTCTTTTCCTTAAGCAAACGTCGGTAGCGGAAGATCGCATCCAAATCGCCTCGTCTCGCTTTTTCACTCCTTCCAAAATCTGGATCGATCGCTACAGTTTGATCAACGATTTCGGTTATCGTTATCAAACTTTTACTTAGGAAATCTGCAGAGAAATTCTTTGAGTTCTTCGTTTTCAGAATCACTATTTTCCAGTTCTACGCAAATTCCATGTTCTGCCAGTTCTTGAAGATCGTCGTTGGTAAGGCTCTCGTCAGAAACCTGCGGTAACTCCTCAATATCCTGCTCAATATCTTTTTGCAAATTATATACTTGTTCAATGTTGCAATGTTGTAGAGATCAGTTATTTTAACTTATATAGTCTGTGAAGTGTAGAATCAGAAAGAAAATCTCTGACTTCATCAAGGATAACATCCAGTGGTATTTTTTCAGCTATTTTACTTGCTAATGGGAAACGTTGTGATGCTGTTAAAGTTAAATGTCCCATGTCTATATCATGACCACATTTGTTTTTGTGAATTTCACAGTACATTCACCATTTTCTTTTTGAATTACCTTCATTCCTGCTGGGCAGTAAGCATTTATTTTGCTGCTACTTTGAGTCTTGAGATGTCTAATTCCATTGCCTTTGGGTACATATATTCCAGAACAGTGACAAGAAAAATACAGTTTGACTTGTCCTGCATACCTTGAATCGGGACCTCTGATAGTTTTAACAAATTTAACATGTGACTTTTGTTCAGTCTCTTCTTTCCATGCTATAAACAAGTCTACTTGATATCCTGCTCTTCTACCTGCTGTATCGATTAGGTGACGATTTGGTTAACCTAACGATACTGCGATAGGCTCTTATCGCTGAGAATTTTTGTCACCTACAACCATACCTTCTTCCATACTCCTTTCATGTATTTATCAGTTAATTCTTGCCAAGCCTATGAAATCTATGATGTTATATTTTTTTCCAAACTTGCACCAAACATAAATTTAAGGAAAGTGCAGCACTACAACGAATTGCCATCTTTTGCTGATTGGTTCGTGTTTGGAAATAATCGTTTAATATATGAATCAATGAAATGCCGCGATAATTTGGATCAGTGAAATTTTGAGCTTTTTTTAAGGCTTCTAGCAGACACGTTATATCAAATCGGCGTTAATCGAAGCAGCGTTAAACGGGTCTTACTGTATTTTTAATTAAAAAATTGATATTCTAAACTATTGTAAAAGGGTTTAAATTATTATATTGTAATTATGAATACCTGATAAACCAGTTGTGATAAACTTCCAGTATATGTGCCATTTGCTTCCATCTTTAATCCATACGTAACTGGCACTGGATGAACAATTTCATATCTATAAAATGTTTAAAAGAATATTTATATTATATATTTATTTTCAACATTCTAAACCTATTTAATAAAGTTTAGGTGAAATCTCAACCATTTTTGATTAGCGAAACACTGAATTTAATACGATTCCTGTGACACACTATAATTTTTTAAATAAATTACGGTTGACTTTAAAAAGTTTTGATAATACAGATGTTAAACTTAGCAAGAAAAAACCTGACAATTTTGCAAATAAACTATGAATATAAAAAGACTATTTCAATTAAGTCGTAAACAGATAGCATCAGTAAGGCACAAAGTTTACAGAAGCTGTAAAAAGTTTGTAGGTCAGGCATATGCACAGACACATGCAACTTTTGTGAGGGGAGTGTGCAGATGCCGCAAAGTTTGCAACAATCGGAAATTTAGCAAATATTTCTATTTCCCTTCGGTTGGGCGGCGGTAAAAGGACAAAATTTAGCTTATTTATATTTTATTTCCCGGACTGTTATATATAACAGAGGGAAAGTATGGCCCTCAGTCAAAAAATGACTTCCAAAGCCTTTTACATTTTTGGACTCAAAACACCTTGAAACTTAAAGAATTGTAAAAAATTTGGGCCGGTTATTTCTGTATGGATGGATATTAGTGCATATATGTATGGGATAAACGATATTGTTCACCCTCTTTGAACCTTAATAACTCCCGTGCATTCCGTCGAAAATGTCTGAAATTTTGCAGGGAGGTTTGTTTATTAGAGAGATTCATACTGTTTAGTTTTGGTGGTTAAAGGGTGAGAGGTGGGGAGATAATGAGGGTCGTTTGTATCTCCAGTAGGGTCGGACTTAATGACGATTTTACTCGTTATTAGCATTTAAAATTTTTATAAAACCCGTCGAAATTAAAGATTTGCCGTTTTATAATATTTAAAAATATTAAATGATTTTTAATAAAATATGATAACAGATGGCGCCACTAAATGCTGAATTTAAGTAACTTGTCGGTGGATATTTAGTTTAGAAATTAATAAATTTTTAGCAAAAATTTATTAATTGCAAATACAAGAAATATCATGTTATTATTGAAAATACACAGTGAGTTCTCCATTACCTGACACTGTATTAACTGCAAAAGGACGAAACTAATATCAAAAATACTTTCGTTAGTTGACTTATAATAGCATCAGGGTCCTTTCTAAGGGGCGCCATTTTGGCTGTAAGTGTGAGAAAAATATTGATGTGTCGAATACTCAATTAATAGAAAATTTCACGTATCGATTTTTTCTTCTCTAAAAATTTAGTGCATATCGTATTTATATTGTTTTTTTCTAAAAGCTAAAAATATTTACACTATTAACGCAGAATTTGTAAAGGACGATGCTCGAACTTGTTTGAACACGCATATATTTCTCTGAACAGAATAGCATTAGCACACAAGCAGAGCGTTGCTTCAGCTCGTGTTTGAACACGCATAGACTCACTTATATTAATACTTACCTCTAATTATAAAAGAGCGGTTTCATTACACAATAGCATTATTCTTGAGATTACGTTGACAGTGATAACAAGTGGAAGTTCATAAAATTTACTTAATGCCATTTCTTAGTTTTTAACGGTAACTACTGTACATCTATAATTAAGCCGTTGTTTAGTTTGATAGATACTAGTTTATCGTAAATCGATTATCGAATTGAAACAATAAAAGCGTTATTAAATAAAATATATATAATTTATCCACAACGGCTGTTTATTAAATCAATAAAATATTGTATTAAAATTAAATGTATTCTACGGGTATAATTATTTATATTTTTGTTTTATAAAAATAATTATTTGAATCAATAATATAAAACATTTATTAAGTTCATTACTTCGATAAAACGCGTTTTGTAATAATATATTTGAATAATTGAACTAAATAAAATCTCAAAATCAATAATTATAAAATTGTTTTTAATGACTATTTATGGTTTGCCAAAATATTTGTTATTATAAAATACATATATGAAACACTAGACTTTCTTTACGTTCACAAAATACGAAAAATATTACGTGTAAGCCATAAATATTTTTTATGTCCATTGACAGAATATAATTTTGAAGTTATGTTTATTACAGTTTTAGTTTATTTAGAACAAGGACAAATCTTTATTTTTTTAAAATTTTATAATTTATATTGTTTAATTTGAGTTATGTGCGTGCCTCTTCCAAAATGTCTAACGGTCAAACAAAACTGTCTGATTACCAAAACAAAAAAGGAGGCTGGAAAAGGAAGCCAAAAAGCAAAAACAAGCTAGCGCATTAAAAAATTATATCCAGAGTTGTACCAAAACAAATGACGACTCTGAGAATCCAACATCGAGTCCTGTTATAAAAGAAAATACGAAATCGTCAGAGAATGATGATGACAAACAAATGGACGAAATTTCTAAATCAATTGGAACTGACGACACTCCGACTCTATCATCACCAGATTAAAAAAATTGACACAGAAAGCGTTCTACAAACTTTGAGTACAGATCCAGCGTTGTGGCCAAGAATTTTAGGAGACGCTGAAAGAAGTTTTTTAGTAAGACAAGGTCCACCTAAACCATTGCATAATTACCTTCCAATGACACTGGTCGACATTTTAGCGTAAATTTACTCACGAATTTTAAGCAATGGAGAGCACGTTTTACGAGACTGGCTAGTGTACTCTCTTTCACAAAACTGCGTTTACTGCTTCTGTTGCAAAATTTTCGGCTGAATAATTAGTTCTCTTTCAAAGGAGGGTTTTATAAGTTGGAAGCACCTCTGCAAAACTTTAAAAGAGCATGAAATTTCCAAAAATCATATTCGGGCCCAAAAATCATGGCTAGAAATGAACCTAAGGTTAAAGTGTTGTAAAACTATAGATGCGGCCTCTCAAAGAATTATTAATGCCGAAACAAATCATTGGAACGAGGTGCTTCTAAAAATCGTAGAAATTACGAAAATGCTCGGTAAAAGTGGTCTGGCTTTTCAAGGTACTGTACAAGCGACAAGTTGTTTGAGTATAAAAACGGTAATTTCTTAAAAATAGTTGAGTTTCTCAATTGATCCCATTATGGAAGAGCACGTCCGTAGAGTGCTAAAAAAGAAGAGAGTAAAGCTCAGTATCTTGGGAAAAATATACAAAACGAGATAAAAAATCTGCTTCATCAAAGTGTAAAGTCTCATATTATTGATGAAATAAAAAGACCGAAATATTTTCCCATAATTTTAGACTGTACTCCTGACATTAGTAAGGTAGAGCAAATGACTCTTGTAATCAGATATGTTTTAATCAATAAATTTGACGCCGATGTTGAAATTAAAATTAATGAAAGCATTTTAGGCTTCTTACCAGTCGAAAGATCCACAGAAAAACAAATGTCTGATATTGTAATTGGAGAACTTAATGACTCGGGTTTAAATTTGCAGGATATCAGAGGGTAGGGATCCAGTATGAGGGGCGATAAAGCGGGATTGCAATCTAGAATTAAACAATATAATTCGCGAGCATTCTATGTTCGTGTTGTAGCCAATCTTGTTGTTAATGATATGGCAAAAGCATTCTCGGAAGGCGCTAATTTCTTCAACACGGTCCAAAAAATATATTTACAGTATTTTTTTGGCATCTACTTTTCGGTGGGCAATGCTTTTAAGACATGTTCGAGGTTTAACTTTGAAACCATCGAGTGACACTAGATGGAAGAGTAGGATAGAGACCTTAAAGCCTTTGAGATTTTATTTGGGAGATGTATACGACGCCTCGCTAAGCATTTACGAAAACCAAGAAATTGATAATTTAATAAGAGACGAGGCGTCGGGTTTATCGAATTGTATTAAACAATTTAAGTTTTTGTGTTCATTAGTTATTTGGCATAAAATACTAAATTCAATTAATCCAATAAGCTAGTTGATGCAAACAAAAGATTTTGATCTAGCCTTTGCACTCGATCTTTTACAAAACTGCAAAATATTTTTAAGAATCTTCGATCGGATTCGTCCTTTGATGAAACTATTATTGATGCAAAAGAACTCGCTAATGTGGAGGCTCCTCGCTAAAGAACTCCGAAATTCATGTGGAGGCTAATTTTGGATCAACAATAACGACACCACGTTAGAGGAAGGAAAAGGAACATCTTATATGAAGCACGAGATGAATCTAAAAGAAGAATATAAAATAGATTTTTTTTTCTTTTACAATCGATCAAGCACTAAATGCACTAGATGCTAGTTTTGAACAACTTAGTAACCATAGTAACTATTTTCAATTCTTATATGATATATACGATTTAAATATCGTGTCCAAAGAAGTGCTACTAAAACACTGTAAGAATTTAGAATGCATTTTAACTGATGGTGATTCTGTTGTCATAAATGGGGTAGAATTAGCGGAGGAAATTTCGGCAGTATCTGGACTTATGGGCAAAAAAGAAAGCCTAAGCAATGTACTGAGCTTAATTACAAAGTTAAATTTTGCCCCAAATCTTACTATTGCTTTAAGAATGTTGCTAACGATACCAATAAGTGTAGCGAGTGGCGAAAGGAGTTTCTCTAAGTTAAAATTAATTAAGAACTTTCTACTACACAAAATCGGTTTGGCCGTGTTGGCAATTGAGCATGAAATTGCTGATCGAGTAAATTTGAAAGATGCAATAAAAAAGTTTTCAGAACTGAAAGTAAGAAAAAAAGTTTTTTGTGCTTTTAGCGGACTTGTTTTATTTTCAAAATAATGGCATTTTAATTGTGCAATAATACATTTTTAAAAGGATTTAAAAATGTAAAAAATTATATGGTTAACAATTTGTGGCTAGGTACAGATATTTCTTAATTGATTTCTACTGTTTTGTACTGCTTGATTATTAATGTTATATTATATGTTTCTTTCTAAATACATGCTTTTATTAAAATTTAAATAAAATGATTTGATTTTTATTGATTATGTACCTTTATTTTAAAATATGTATATTCTTAAGGGGCAGCAATTTGTCTTTTTGTCTGGGGTGACGTAACCGCTAGAGCGGGCCCTGCTGTCAAATACAGTACAAAATATTTTCATTTACAACTGAATGAGCTATTAATATTCATGAAAACAATTATTATAAGTTATATTAATTAAATACGGCACCTCTTTGGACTTTGCGCTATATTTAAAGCCTGAATCTGAGAGAACATTCTGATCAGTAGAATCTTCAGTAGGAGCTTTTTCACTTTTAGGGGCTTGGGCTTCTCCAGTCCCAGTGAATTTATTGGCTTGCCTTGAGGGCATCTACTTACAGAATGACCTTTCTCCCCACACTTAAAACATGTTGCCCATTGGTGGGAACATTTTCCTTGTGGGGCATGCCTGAAACCACAGTTGTCACATGATAGCTGGGACATTCTTCTTTGTCAGTTTTCAATAGGCTGCACCTTATTTACTGTTGATTTCAGTTCCACTGTTTCAGCCTCTGCTAATCCCATTTCGATGGCCAGGTCCAACACCTCTTTGTAGGTTATCAGCCTATCAGTAACCTTTTCTTCTGGCAACCTAATGCTAATCTCTCGCAATGCTTTTTCGTGTCACAACCCTTCACCAAAACGATCCCAAAGCCCATCGTACAGCATTCCAGTGTATCACAATGATGACTGAGTTCTTTCACTCTAGTAGTGAAGGCTCGGAAAGGTTTGTCTGCATCTCTCATATCCTGCTGAAAGCCATGCATGCTGAAACACTGTTGTCTCGGGCATAAACAATGTTCTTCACCCTTATTTCAGGTCTTTCTCTCACATAGCATCGATCTCCAATGGAAAAAAATTGTTGCGCGCTTCGGTTAGGGGACCAGTGCCCACAAATGCTAATAACAATTCTTGTCTGACCTGACACGCTTTCTGCTGCTTCTTCCTTCACCTTACACATCCTGTAAAACTAAAAAAGATAGCACGCCCACTCCTGTTTATCTTTCTCGAAGGCGATAAAATAAAAACATTCCCTTTCCTACATCTTACCCCTTTTTTTCTCTATAGGCGCCGAAACACTGGTTCTTATGCCAACCTTGATCCTTGTCGCCAGATATGTAACAAAACAACACTGGAAAGACAATTATCTTTATTTCCAGTTCTCAGTCATTTTTCTACAGCCGGGGACACTGTCCTTCATTGTTCGCGTCACAACCCACCCATAGCGCTTTCTGTCAGCGATTTTCTATAATGTTCATCGATATTAGTGTTTTAAGTGTAAGCAGCTGTAATACGTCCGCTATTTCATACTCATACATAATGGAAAGTTTATTCAAACATAAATTAATTAAATAAATGTACCATATACTGCTGTGTATAACGCACAGAAAATTTCTGAATAAAAATAGAACTTTTGAATAGTTCGCTAAAACGTAGGCTCTACGCCTGTGCAGCAGCACTGTTTTCATTAAAAGAAATACAGTACAATATTTTATTTAATTTAATTAAGAAAGAAGTCTACAGTTTGATAATTCAAATAAAATTTATACAAACTTGTTGCACGTATAAAATGCTTATCAAAATAATTACTGTGTAAATGAAAAATGTTTTTCTAAATGTACCAAATAGCAATTTTGTATAAATAAGAGATGAGATGCTATAGTGACAAGAAGAATCAGACTATGGAAGAAGCTGTATTGCACGGGCTCGACTAGTTACTTGATCAGTACGAACTTGAAGAACAGCTACACGTAGTTGCAAGCCAAGCTGAAGCTTTTACGCAACTTGATCAAGAAACTAGAGTCACAGCCTGAATACCAATCCACTGTTGTAGGAAGTGATATTTGGCGAATTCTTGGAGGCATTCAGTAACTGTATGTACCACTTTGTACGGGTTCGAAGCTCCAACTTTATCTAGATGGCAAACATTTAGCATAGCAGTTCTGGATAGAGCTTGAAGTCCTAGATCCAAATTATAACCAAGAAATAGACGGTATAACTTCTCATTTACGAAGATTCTCCAAATATGAGGTACAGAAGGATGAGATATCATATTACAATGCTTTGATCATCAATGAAAGCAGAGCAGTGTGCAATGGTACAATAAATTTCTGGAAACACTCTATAAGTAAATGCTGATTTTGAGTCAGCTGGCATTAAGAGCTTTATCAGTTCCTACTAGCAGTGCAGATGTGGAAAGGACTTTTTCTATCCTGAACTATCTTCTCACGCCGAAGAAATCATCATTTATCAAGCAAAATTTGGATATTCATATTCGCCTGATGTTCAACTCAGCTCTGATCTATCGGATTTAGACAAAGATATACAGTATAAATAGTATTGAAAATCAGGTAAACCAATAAAAATGCGAAGAACATTTGTGTGTTGAATGCAAGTGTAATTAAAAACACTAAATAAATTATGCAGAATAAAGCAGAAACTGTCTGTGATAAACCATACAATAGCAGAATTTTTAATTTTTAAAGCCAATTTTTTTTTTTTTAATGTAAAGCCGATTGTGGATTGCTTTAGTCATGATTTTTTACATCTCACTTGTCAGATGTTTTTGTTTAAATAAATGTAACACACGAACAAGAACAAAAAATCTTAAAGGATTATAAAAAGTGAAAGTTGCACAACATATTATTTAAAAAGACAAAAATGTCATAAACATTTAAAAATTAAGAAAGAAGTTACAAACAAAGAAATGCTGAGTAAAGATTTTAAAGTTAGCAGTAAATGGCCATAAACTCCATAAAAGAACCATAATATTTTAAAATTACAAAACAAGTTCGTCTGTTGTATCACATATAAATGTTCTTATGGATACGTTCCTTCTTGACAGCATTCACAGCTGTACTTTACATTCCACTATTTCCCTATTATTTAAATTTTCCCACTATTCTGCATCCTTCCCCGAAAGAATTAACAAAATACCATTATTAAGATATTTTACTCGTCGTAGATCCCTAAGGCAGCCCGAACACGAAATAAAACGCATGTGCCGATAGCCCATCAAATGTTCATCTGTTTACAAATGCATAAATGTGAAATCAATGACAATATATATATAATTTTATCGATTTATATGCTATTGTCAGCTACTCTTCAAATTATATCGAGTTTAAACAAACTTAACTCGAAGTAAAATGCTTCGACAAATATATACAAAATGTTAGTTCTTCGCTGCACACTATGCCTACTGCCTACCAAACTTCGCCTGCATGTATTAGCTTTGCTGGTTAACTACCTTTTTTTCCTCCGGTTACTTATAACTCCGTAGTTTATACGTTGCTTTCGTTGTGTCAAATAGAAAAGTGGTCTATTCTCTTTACTAAATAAGTGCGGAAAAATTTTTATAGAAAGAACTAGAATATGTTATTAACCAGAATTTTTATTAAAAGTCTTTGAACAATCAATAATCAATTATATTTTTATATCTATGTTAATTGAATTATCCCTCGTATAAAACATGATAGTTAGGTTCCGAACAAGGGCCGTGTTATGCGAATCAGTGCTATACGAACAAAGGACTAGTACAAAACATAGGGTTCAGTTTCAAAAGTTAACAAAAGTGTACTGTTCTCTTTTCATAATCAAGAAAAATGATTTTATCAAAAATGATTTTAATAAAAATTCTTATCTTTGAAAAAAGTAAACTTAAACTTACTTGAAGTTTAATTTTTCTCGTAATATTTCAAAAACATCAAAATGAAATCCGCCAACGATTTCAGTTTTTAATTCATTTAATTGAATAAAAGCAGGATTCTGTAATAGTAAATTAAAGTATTTAAAGCATACTTTGTAATTTTGTGCAGATATTTCCATATTTAAATATATTACATCAAAAACTGAAATTTTCCAAACGCCACTATGGGACATCTCTAAAAGAAAAATAATAAATTTTATAAGTTTTAAATTAACACAATCTATTTTTTATTTCTTACACATTTATTACATAAATTAATAATAAATATTATATATGGTATTTTCAAAAGTAATTATACAGGAAACTCGTTTTACCACCACACACTCCCCACAATACTACAGATAGATTTTCTTTTATCATTGTATTGTCGCGCTGGCTCTAAAAACAGACTAGCACCATGATGCGGAGAGTGGCGAAACGAAAAAGAATGTTTTTGAAAAAGAAAAAGAAAAGAAGAATTCGAAAAATTAGAACGTTGGAGAAGTTTATCTTTTAACGAGAGATATAAAGTTTTTGTGGTTAGTGCATCTAAAAAGTGTATCTAACAAGTGTAAAAAGTGTAAAAAGTGAGTGTATCTAAAATTTCGGTAAACTGTATTTTGAATTTATATCCCAAACCCCATAGCTCGTAACAAATTGGTGTCAGGAGTGCGATATAAATCATTCCGGTTATGCCGAAAGAAGACACTGAAGGGGTTTGTACACGAAGCCAACAGCGACAGCAAGCGATGGATCAGCGGCGTTTTAGTGAATTTTCTGATCGAACATTAGATGGACAGCAAACAACTGACTCTGTTTTAACTGCCAGCACGTCTGGCGCTACTCCAGCACCGGCTATGCTGGACCTATCTGGATTGTTGGCGGTGTTACAAGACCAGACCAGTCAGTTGAAAAATATGAAAGAAGAGCTCCAGCGAGGCCAAGAAGAGCAGGCACGTCAAATGAAAGAAGAGCTCCAGCGTGGCCAAGAAGAGCAGGCACGTCAACTGAAGGAACTGCATGTTACGATTGGCAGCGATTTAAAGGTAATCAAGGAGCAGGTTGAGCATAATGAAGAGCAGGTCCAACGGCATGAGAATCGAATTGCCAAAGTTGAAGTGAAGATCACAGATGTTGAGAAAGCTTTGGTCGAACTTATATCTGAGATTGGGAATGCCAATCCCGTTATATCTACGCCAGCAGTACGTGGATTTAAAGTACCACCTTTCGACGGGACATCTTCATGGTCAGCTTATAAAATTCAGTTTGAAGCCGTGGTGATGATGAATGGATGGACTAAAGCACAGGCCATGACAGCACTCACGTTGGCCCTCCGCGATCAGGCCTTGACTGTACTAGAGGCCCTCGGTAAGGACATCACTTACGACCAACTGGTGGAGGCATTGGAGTCCAGATATGGGGACAAGCATCTTGAGCACGTGTATCGGGCGCAGCTTAAGGACCGTGCGCAACGTAGTGCCGAGACTCTACAGTGCTGGGCACTGGAAGTTGAAAAGCTGGTCCGAAAAGCGTATCAGTCTTCACCTGCATTGGTTGAAGGACTACTCGTACAAGCGTTCATAGATGGAATACGAGATCTAGAAGTTCGAGCCGCGGTTAGATTGGGACATCATGAAACTCTGAAGGACGCTTTGACCCATGCTTTGGAGGTGGAGGCAGTAAGACGCGATGATCGATCCCATCGTGTTAGGAAGGTTGTAACGACAGGTCCCCAGTGTTACTACTGTAGAGCAAGGGGCCACCTGCAGATGAATTGCCCAAAGTGAGGACACCTTGGGAGAGACCGAAAGGAGGATGGACTTCAGGAGGTAGAGGAGGCTGATACCACCGCCCAGCTGCAGTGGCAGCAGGGAAACGAGTAAACGCCGGGACTGCGGGGCGGGTGCTGGCTGGTTTTGAGGGAGCCCTAGGAATCTCAATCTCCCAAGCCCACGATGGGAATAGCCTGATTATCCAAGGTGAAATTAACGGAACACCATGTAAGCTGACATTGGACACTGGAGCTTCTCGCACGGTCATCAGTTCTCGACTGGCAAATCAGTTTCTTGGAGATTACTTCAGTGGATATGATCGTATTCGTCTTATAACAGCGACTGGTCAGCACATATCTGTCCGAGGAGAAAAGGAGGTGGAATTGCAACTAGGCAACAAGATTTATCGGCATAAGGTTATCATTGCCGATATAAAGGACGATTGCATTCTGGGCTTGGACTTCATGAGAGAACATCATTGTAAGATTGATGTCAAGCAGGGAGTTTTAAAATGCGGTTCGGCAGAACTCTTTATGGAAGGTGCATCATCGGGTGAAGCACACTGTTTGAACCAGATTGTTCTTCCCCCAAGGTCAGAAACTATCGTACCAGTTAGACTACCAGATAACGATGGTCAGAAGAATCGTGTTCTCATAGAGGGTTTAGACTGCGGCCTACCATGGAAGATGGCACAAACCTTGGTGAGGGCCACAGACATTTCGGCAGTACGTGTTCTAAATCCGAGTGATAGAGAACAGGTTGTTGGAAAAGGCACTTTAATGGGCACCTGTGAAGAAGTTGCTTGGATGCGTAAATGCCAACAACGATCTACTGCGACCAACAAGAAACCGTGTTCAATGTGTCAACACTTCTGGAGGAATGTCGTAAGGATTTGTCGGAAGAGGAACTAAACAAAGCTAAAAAGATGTTGCTTCGATATGCTGACATTTTCTCGTCAAGCGACGCTGATATAGGGAAGACAGGATTGGTTCGGAACAAAATAAATACAGGGAATGAGTTACCGATCCATCAGCGACCGAGAAGGCTACCGATGGCACGTGAACAAGAGGTGAATGCCATGATTCAGGGAATGGTAAGGAATGGCATTATAGAGCCCTCATCTAGTCCATGGTGTTCACCTGTGGTCTTGGTAAAGAAGAAAAATGGCAGCATGCGTGTCTGTGTGGACTATCGTCGACTGAACAACGTTACGAAGAAGGACAGCTATCCACTGCCAAGGATCGACGACACATTGAATACACTGACAGGAATGAAGTGGTTCACTACCCTGGACCTAAAAAGTGGCTACTGGCAGGTGGAAATAGACCCTAGAGACAAAGAGAAGACTGCATTTTCCACAGGAAAGGGTTTGTGGCAATTCAAGGTCATNAAAATGTTTTTCTAAATGTACCAAATAGCAATTTTGTATAAATAAGAGATGAGATGCTATAGTGACAAGAAGAATCAGACTATGGAAGAAGCTGTATTGCACGGGCTCGACTAGTTACTTGATCAGTACGAACTTGAAGAACAGCTACACGTAGTTGCAAGCCAAGCTGAAGCTTTTACGCAACTTGATCAAGAAACTAGAGTCACAGCCTGAATACCAATCCACTGTTGTAGGAAGTGATATTTGGCGAATTCTTGGAGGCATTCAGTAACTGTATGTACCACTTTGTACGGGTTCGAAGCTCCAACTTTATCTAGATGGCAAACATTTAGCATAGCAGTTCTGGATAGAGCTTGAAGTCCTAGATCCAAATTATAACCAAGAAATAGACGGTATAACTTCTCATTTACGAAGATTCTCCAAATATGAGGTACAGAAGGATGAGATATCATATTACAATGCTTTGATCATCAATGAAAGCAGAGCAGTGTGCAATGGTACAATAAATTTCTGGAAACACTCTATAAGTAAATGCTGATTTTGAGTCAGCTGGCATTAAGAGCTTTATCAGTTCCTACTAGCAGTGCAGATGTGGAAAGGACTTTTTCTATCCTGAACTATCTTCTCACGCCGAAGAAATCATCATTTATCAAGCAAAATTTGGATATTCATATTCGCCTGATGTTCAACTCAGCTCTGATCTATCGGATTTAGACAAAGATATACAGTATAAATAGTATTGAAAATCAGGTAAACCAATAAAAATGCGAAGAACATTTGTGTGTTGAATGCAAGTGTAATTAAAAACACTAAATAAATTATGCAGAATAAAGCAGAAACTGTCTGTGATAAACCATACAATAGCAGAATTTTTAATTTTTAAAGCCAATTTTTTTTTTTTTAATGTAAAGCCGATTGTGGATTGCTTTAGTCATGATTTTTTACATCTCACTTGTCAGATGTTTTTGTTTAAATAAATGTAACACACGAACAAGAACAAAAAATCTTAAAGGATTATAAAAAGTGAAAGTTGCACAACATATTATTTAAAAAGACAAAAATGTCATAAACATTTAAAAATTAAGAAAGAAGTTACAAACAAAGAAATGCTGAGTAAAGATTTTAAAGTTAGCAGTAAATGGCCATAAACTCCATAAAAGAACCATAATATTTTAAAATTACAAAACAAGTTCGTCTGTTGTATCACATATAAATGTTCTTATGGATACGTTCCTTCTTGACAGCATTCACAGCTGTACTTTACATTCCACTATTTCCCTATTATTTAAATTTTCCCACTATTCTGCATCCTTCCCCGAAAGAATTAACAAAATACCATTATTAAGATATTTTACTCGTCGTAGATCCCTAAGGCAGCCCGAACACGAAATAAAACGCATGTGCCGATAGCCCATCAAATGTTCATCTGTTTACAAATGCATAAATGTGAAATCAATGACAATATATATATAATTTTATCGATTTATATGCTATTGTCAGCTACTCTTCAAATTATATCGAGTTTAAACAAACTTAACTCGAAGTAAAATGCTTCGACAAATATATACAAAATGTTAGTTCTTCGCTGCACACTATGCCTACTGCCTACCAAACTTCGCCTGCATGTATTAGCTTTGCTGGTTAACTACCTTTTTTTCCTCCGGTTACTTATAACTCCGTAGTTTATACGTTGCTTTCGTTGTGTCAAATAGAAAAGTGGTCTATTCTCTTTACTAAATAAGTGCGGAAAAATTTTTATAGAAAGAACTAGAATATGTTATTAACCAGAATTTTTATTAAAAGTCTTTGAACAATCAATAATCAATTATATTTTTATATCTATGTTAATTGAATTATCCCTCGTATAAAACATGATAGTTAGGTTCCGAACAAGGGCCGTGTTATGCGAATCAGTGCTATACGAACAAAGGACTAGTACAAAACATAGGGTTCAGTTTCAAAAGTTAACAAAAGTGTACTGTTCTCTTTTCATAATCAAGAAAAATGATTTTATCAAAAATGATTTTAATAAAAATTCTTATCTTTGAAAAAAGTAAACTTAAACTTACTTGAAGTTTAATTTTTCTCGTAATATTTCAAAAACATCAAAATGAAATCCGCCAACGATTTCAGTTTTTAATTCATTTAATTGAATAAAAGCAGGATTCTGTAATAGTAAATTAAAGTATTTAAAGCATACTTTGTAATTTTGTGCAGATATTTCCATATTTAAATATATTACATCAAAAACTGAAATTTTCCAAACGCCACTATGGGACATCTCTAAAAGAAAAATAATAAATTTTATAAGTTTTAAATTAACACAATCTATTTTTTATTTCTTACACATTTATTACATAAATTAATAATAAATATTATATATGGTATTTTCAAAAGTAATTATACAGGAAACTCGTTTTACCACCACACACTCCCCACAATACTACAGATAGATTTTCTTTTATCATTGTATTGTCGCGCTGGCTCTAAAAACAGACTAGCACCATGATGCGGAGAGTGGCGAAACGAAAAAGAATGTTTTTGAAAAAGAAAAAGAAAAGAAGAATTCGAAAAATTAGAACGTTGGAGAAGTTTATCTTTTAACGAGAGATATAAAGTTTTTGTGGTTAGTGCATCTGAAAAGTGTATCTAACAAGTGTAAAGAGTGTAAAAAGTGAGTGTATCTAAAATTTCGGTAAACTGTATTTTGAATTTATATCCCGAGCCTCATAGCTCGTAACAGTATCAATATCCAAATTTTTATTTGTAATTTCAATATGCTCTCGCACAATTCTAACTTGTAAGTTTACTTTCAAAAATTACTTTATTTGAAGTAAGAAAACTTTTAATTTCTCAATTCATGATACTGGTCTTATCAGAAGTTAAAATTCCATTTACGGGGATATGCTTCGTGGCGAAATCTAAAGGTGTGTCTACAAGACGAAACATTACTATCTATATCTAGTGTATACAGTGGAAGTATCGGTCGTTTGGATAGCGCCTACAATTGTGTCTCTACAACCGGTGTTCCTCGGAATACCAGAGAGGTTGTGGCCGACGTTTTTATCGCGAAAACGTGAATGTCGGAGGTTCAGCGCCGCCTTCCTGTGGAACTAGAAGTTTGACAATGGCGTTTGGAATGTCGAGCATGATTCCACTGACGTTCCAAACGCCATTGTCAAACTTCTAGGCTTACGGAACACAGTGGGGCCGAATCCCAAAAAGCTGGCCAAAAGTAAAAAAATAAAGTTTAAGTTCCAGTAATTTCTAGTTGTGGGTTAGGTTGGATAAGAGTCCGAAGGTCGAATTCTAGACTTTAGCGCCCCCTATCCCTTATACCTGTTATTGTAGTTCAGTCGAAAGAGGACCCTCGATCGAGCTAGACGCGTCATGCAGTAAGCAAAGATTTCTACGCTATATTCAAGAGGGTGTCAAATCTCTAAAAACCAATCAAATTTAAATTTAAAAAATGGAATCTGCAGCTGTAAGTAAGTAGATTATTATTATGTAACACAAAATTGATAATAATACTTTATGTGATAACAGTAAACGAATGATTTGTACGAAAATCAACGGAATATTACAACAGAAAATTTTAAACACGTAGAGAAAAGTTCATAAATTCTGTACAGTTCTGCGACTGGACCGATCGCGTGTTGTAGATGAAACTATTATTGAATGAAAAAAGTTAAAACTAGCTGCAACTAGCTGCAATTGTGTCATTGGCGCGAGTTCTTGCTATGTAAAAAACAGTTTTCTGAATTTTGTACATTAACGACGCGGAATGTTTTGCTCTTTTTCTCGAATTTGTCTGTGTGTTTTGAATGTTGTTAGCGTGAAGCATATAAGCTTGAAATCAAACTGTGGCAAGCGCATAGTGATAAAAAAAATAAACAAATAAGACCCTGAAAAACGAATATACAGAGGGGTTTCCGTATAGTATTGGTTTCGGTAGCTCGAATAATGGGAATATTGCTCGACGATTTTTCGAAAACTCAAGCATTTCTGCTGCTATTACTGGGGTTGATGAGGACTCGATTAAGCGTTTCCGTGTGATATTGCAGACAATTTTGTGTGGCCACGAAATCGACTTCATAGAATTTCAAGATTATGCCTTACAGACAGCTCGTTACTTTGCGCAGTTATATCCGTGATTCTGCGTACCAACTTCGGTACATAAGATATTGATTCGTGGTACAGAAGTGATAAATTCATCGGTATTGCCGATAGGGCAGATGTCCGAAGACGCTCAAGAGTCTAGTAATAAATACATTAAAAAGTTTCGAGAAGATTCTGCAAGAAAAGTTCCCGAGTGAAAACAAAGGAAGACATTATTTTACTCCTATTATTAATATCCGATCCGTTTATTTCGAGTTTGCGCGAATTACCTCGAAAAAACTCAAAGTCGTTGCTTCCGGAAGCAGTTTTATTGTTAGTTGCGCCACGTATATCAGCGAGTACGGGAAGCTCCAGCGATTTCAAAGTTGAATCATCTGATTGCGAATCAAATTATTCTTTGGATGACGATGCGTGAACTTTTAATCAACCGATTGTATGTTTTATCGTATTAAACAATATATGGATTTATTTTGTACTTTTTCTATAAAAGTGGTTCGTGTTAAATCCACCATTTTGTTTTTATTTCAAATTTTTACTTTGGATTCGTAATCAGGGATCCCGAAAACCCTCGAGTACTGACTTTCAGCCAAATTGATAACGCTTTTGATTTTTGGCCAGCTTTTTGGGATTTGGCCCCACTGTGCGGAAGGCGGCATGAACATCCAACGTTCGCGTTTTTGCGAAGAAAACGTCGGCCGCAACCTTTCTATTAATGTTCCGTAGAATTATAATAAAGGCATATTATTCCATACACGTTATGATTAATTTTTTTATTGTTTTATGGCATTATATTCTTTCCGAAACTCGTATACAATAATCTGTCTTACATACGTTTTATCTGCAGACATTTCGACTTGATTTTATTCAAACGAAACGTGAAGTACTGTATTTAAACGTGAAAGTTCCAAAGAACATAATATCACATTATCAACAATGTGTTAAATTTCACAACTGTTATTATTAAATTATACATTTGTTTTACTTAAAAATAACTGTTAAAAGTATACATAAACTTTCCATTGAATTCAATAGCAGAAAACTACGCTCTAACGAACTTTTGCGTAAATTCGCAGCGGGCAGTTTAACGCCTTAAAAGCGCGCAGTGGATAAATTTATTAAACGAGAACATGATTTTGAGCAAAATATAAATGATAGTGCAAATGAAAGCAGTAGTAAGGACATTGTATGCAAATGTGTCTCATGCAAAAGACAAAATTAATCATAGTAGTAAAATAATATGAGAAGCCGGGGGTCGATGGATATCGATTAAAACCCCTTTGCTCGGCATCGGGTTGGTAAAACCCGCTCAGTGTCACTGAATGGCTTTCCGGATTCCTTTTCTCTGAAACCGGTTAAGAAATAGTGTCTTAACTCTCGATTCTGGTACGTTCTATCAGTTATTGGAGGGCATCAGACGGAGTGGCGAGAGCGGTGGATAAGTCGATAGGGTTTCGACGATGCACGAGTTAATACTATCATTTAGATAAACTTTACAAATTTATAATATAAATAACAATAAAGATTACAGCAGACGAAACATAATAAAGTTCCATAACGTTAACATTAGTCTAGTTCAAACACGGATAGCTTTAGCAAGTAGCTAGTTTCTTAACGACTGACTAACATAGATTCAGAGTCCACCGAGAGAGAGAGTTTACATAAATTGACAAACATAATACAGTAGAGCGTCGTTTATCCGAATCAATTGGGGACTGAGTTGTTCGGATAACCGATTATATACGAAAAAATTTCATGTTGAAATTTTTCTCCGTTGCGTATCGCTTCGCGTTGAATTTTCGTCGATGTTAAGCCTAACGAAAACTTTCTAAAATAATAATTGTGATCATTGTATCGTTAAAAATTATTGTTTATTTTGTACAAACAAAATAAATATATTGAAAAATATAAAAATAAAAAAAATATACTTTAGAAGTTGATCTAGTATCAAAAACGTTCTATTCAGCATGACACACAGTCCCCAGGAAAACACCACACAAAAGTGCCAGAACTGCCAGCTAAAACACACACATCAACAAAAAAAATATTGGATATAGCCAAAGATTGCAGCGCCACAGCACTAGCAAAAATTTAAATTTGCCAACTGGAATTTTTTCGGATAAACGACACTCTACTGTATCTCGTTAGGCGTTTATTCTGATGGCGTGCCTTCGGGACGGTCGGTGGAGACTAGGGTTTCTCATTTCCCGGAAAATTTGCCTCCAGCGGGATTACGGGAAAAATAATTTCTTTTTCCGGGATGAGATAGTAAAATAGAATTTCATATGAATAAAAAATATCATACAGGAATATCATAAATTTGAATAATTTAATTTATTTTCTAGTAAGTAACTAAAAGTGTAGGGCTAATCTCACCCATACCGACGCGTTAGGCTTAATTAATTTATGTTCTCCTACATTATAAGACAAAAGTAAAATAAAGCGTTTCATTGGGAGTTTTAATGAACATAATAATGATTACGAAAAGATACTAGTTTATTTCTAAAGATGAAATAAAAAATATACTTATTCCATAAATAACAAAAAACAACAATTTTGAATTGAACAAAAAATACTTCTCCAAAACAAATTATTTTCAGTTGAACATAAGAAAATACTACTAAAAAAATTTATGAAAACAAAAATCTCTCTCTCAAAAAAAAGAAAAAACTTATAAATTGTCATAATAAGACTTCAAAAAACAAAAATGATCGATACTTCGATCACTTGATCTAGTTCTCAATTTGGTCACAAAAAGATATGCAGCTGAAAACGCCAATGGTTTGATTTTATAAATTATATTAAAATAAATTGTTTTAAAATACGAGTAATCGACTAATATAGGAATTTCAAATAATCACAACTTACAGTTACAAACGATAGGATATAAATGGAAATGTAAGCTTTAACAAATTCTTTAACTTATAAATGCGAATTCGAAACTAAAGTGCAACGAGTGATATTTATAATACTTTCAGCGAGTGCTCCGCTGTTCGATGATGAGCAAACACAATACATAGATATTACGTGAACTAACAAGTAGAGACTTGTAAAACATAGGCAATAATATGCGGCACGAAACTTCAAAATTTCTCTCTTAGGTGAGTCTTCAAGATGCAACTTTTCGTATAATAAATGATAGAAAGAAAACCTGACAAGAATTATTATTATTGAAATGCGAGATTTCCCGGGATTTTTCTCGTAGGGAATAAACGGCGAGAATCCCGGGAAAGAAACCCTAGTGAAGACCATCCAGATCGGTCTTTTTTCTGGCGATCGCCTCGACGGTCGGGTGCGAACCCTTTTTATATGCGTTGCGCGAGGGAATTGACTCGGGTGATTTTGATTTAATGAGGTCTAACTTCGAGCCGTGTCCGGGTTCGGCTGATACGAGCTGTCGAGACCCGAACGCTTCGGCCGAATTATTGATACTTTCTAGCCATTGTTGAGACTCGTCTTACCTCATAATTTCATCCGCTTTGACAGTTTCCTATGATTAATAATCATACGTTTAGCCTTTCTCGACACTTAGTCAAAACATCGCTAAAACTGTCGATTGGTACGGTTATTTGATCGTCCTCATCTATCGAATGGATCAGAGGTCACCAGCAATGCCAGGTGGTAGGGAAACAAAGTGAGGTTTTTCCCACGTTTGCATTAACTGCGCATTCATTTAACTAATTAATCTAATTACTTAATTGCCCCTAAGAATCTCACAATAATAAAAATTAACGAACAATATTTGGACTAATATTTAAGTTTCAATTTTCCATGGACCATTGAGGAAGAATGAGATATTCCACAACGTTTTGCGTGAAGAAAAACTGACCGGTAGCGCGATAGTTCCTCCTAAGTTCAAATGCCACTTTATTACGAAGCAATTCAATGTCCAAAACTAAAGATTATTTCAAAACATTCAGAGACAAGTTAAACAAGTAAAATATTATAGTCTACAAGCCACCATGCCAAATTTCGTTTTTTAATGTTTACTCTACTCTGAGATATTAAGCGAAATAGACGCCAACATCCACGAAATTCGTTGTCTTTTTTTACTTTTTTGTATTCGGGAGGTATTTGTATTTTTTGTATTTTTTGTAAACGTGAATATTTGCATAAAATCTCGGAGAGTCAAATTTGACACAATGCCATGACTTTCCCTTGTTATGTATATACGTATAAAAGCCGGAAAAGTAAAATCATTGTTTCAATTAATTTTAATTTAACTTTTTCTGATAAATTTACTTTTTCTAAAACCAGATTTGCATTTTTCGAAAGCAAAGTTATGTTCTTTTGTTCTTTAAATAGAATTTACTTTTCCTCAAATTGAATTGAAAATGAGCAGTCCAAATATTAGAAAATAACTACGTATGAACAGTAGAGACACTTAATAAAAAGTTATTAGCCGGAACATAAGTAATTAAAATAATTAAAATAATTAAAAACTTTGAAAAACTTCAATCATACAAACGAAAGTTTCTTTGATTGAAGTTTTTAATTATTTTAAACGAACTGTAAAAGTGGCCTCTTTCGTTCTTCAAACACCATCAGGAAATAACAATTTTACGGCGGAGATGACCTTTATTTGGTGGTTACTTCCTTGGACTCGACACGCAAAACGTTAAAAAGTTCCCTGTGAAAATTTCGTTTGTAACTTTTTTCACTTTAGTAGAGACACTGTTCTAAGACATACATGTTGACACCAAATACCGCCCTGTAGACTAGATTTAAAGAAAAGAATCTCACTATGTTCTTTATCAGTTACCATTCCACTCCGTGTTACCCGCATTAAGGATATCAATCGAAATTGATTTATTGTCATCCTTTGTTTTCTTTTTCCGGCAATCAACAACGACTTATTTAACCGTTCTTTTATATTTTTATATAACACGTGCCCACTTTTCTTGATGTTTGTATCGATTTCTGTCGGGCACTTCTGACAATATGCAGCCAAATAAATTTGTACAGTAATATTGTAAACATAAATTGTATAGAGCTAAAATATTTTCTGTAACAGTGTTTAAGGATGCGATGACAAGCCATGTGGCTTTGATCCTTAATCTAAAGCAGCGACGAACGTTCTTCTCTAAGTGTGAACATCGAGTGAACGTAGGTTTCTGCCGGCAGCGTGCGTGTTTTCTTACGGAGTTGAAACTTGCCTACAACTTCCTAACATTGATAGACAATTTCTCACTTTTCAATTAATATAAAACCTTATTGCAGAGTTGCATAATAGCCCGAGACAGAAAGCGTGAGAACGAAATCACTTTGCTAAAGCCTGTTGGCAGCATACTAGGACTTTGTGGGCCACACGTTGCTGACGAACCTCTGATTTCTCATTGCTAATTTATAAGGTTCCAATCCAGACAGCAGAAAACGTTTAATATTTATGATAAGAAAAATAATTTACGTTAAAATATAAACTAACACGAAAATACTAAAATTTGTCTTGGTTTTCTTTTTTCGCCCTTCCGTCGTTTCAAATTCCAGTGACAGTACAAAACAATTTTCACTAAAGGAGACGACCGCTTATTTGAAGCTACGTCTCCACAGAAAATGAAAACTGGAAAATGTCAATGTCGCTATTTACAATATAGACTTTCTTTCACATTAATTTTGCATCAAATATTTCTGACTTCTCCAAACTGTTATACGTAAAACAATTAGGAAAATGAATTTTGCTTCATTTAGTAATATCATGGAATAGCGTCAAAACTTAACGTTTGTAACACATTATATAATGTTAGGATTATTGTTGCGAAACGTCTAGAAAAATATATAAACGTTCTATTGAATGAGGTTTACTTTTACCACAACTATCTTTTAAAAGAGAAAAATTAACTGGCTCATCATTTATGAACCCAACTGTACTAACTAAAAGTGCTCACGTATTTTCAATTGTTTCGTCCTTTGGAAATTATAAAAATGTTATAGTGTACTGTACATCTTAAAAATATATGTATAATAATACGTAAGATTTGTTAAATAACTATTCCAAAATATTTACTGAAAACCGATAAAAGAAAAGTTAACTTACTTTTACTTATTCATAGATTCTGGAAAAAATACAAATAATTAAATGTAAATTATTTTATAGTCGACAGTGAATTAACATTCTTCAGAGTTTATACTGTATTGTATACTTAAAAAAACTTATTTATTCTAACATTTACATCATATAGAATATATTATAATAAGGGCAAAGAATATATAAATTAATATTATGCAACTTGTAATTAAACATTTCAAAAAATATCTACAGTAAGTAAAATGAAATAAAAATGTACCTGCAGATTAAGAATTGTTATCAACTTCTGTGTCGTTGTTTATTATCAGTTAAATATCAGTGTCTTTCTGAAATATTTATAAAATTAACTGGTCTGGAAACTACGCTCGGTATTTTATTTTATTCGTCTTCTTCTTCTGTAGTTGTTCTGTTCAACGGCAAAACCTTGTTGATTTATAAGGCTGTACGGAAAACAAATTTATTATTTTTAGCGTCATTAACATTTGGTTATTTTAACGTAAACATCAAATACGATTGTTAGTTCTTTCGTTTATTAAAACATAAAAATATATTCTTTTCATCTTCTCCATGTCTAACGAATGAAACTTTAGAAATACGTGTATATTTAGTCGCACACACGGAATGATTCTAGAAGCATTCCGCCCGAAGCCGCCGTCATCTTAATTAAATAAGCGCGTAGATCTGTACTTCAGAGGGCTACGATTTAACATTCGGCACACACATTTTTACTTAGACCGAGACTATTCTTTAGAGAGTCTTCGGGATTTTTTTCCGAAATAATGAGCTCTAGCATCAAAAAAAGAAAAGCCTTTAAATAGCCGACATTGCGAAATAGTATGCAATGAGCATAGAGTTGTGGATGAAGAGAATAGAGAAAACTGTGCGAAAGAGTTAAACACTATTCTAAAACGAGCCTCGGTGGCAACGGGAAAACAAATGCTCTTTTAAAATCGAACGAAGATGGAACCTGGTAGAAGTTAAAAACTCCCGGAAAAAGACCACGTGCATCTTAGGTAACAGGTTTGGATTTATTTGTTGTTGGCAAAACGGCTCACAAAATGCGCGCGCAAAAAGTCTTAGCATTTTGCAAGTAGTTCGAAATTACCAGTGACGAGCCGTCAATAACCTTTATTTATCGAAACAACCTTCTATTTGAAGTGAATAAATTGCTGCTTAATGAGCAAAGGTATAATTTATCCTAAATACTTGATCGTGGAGAAGGAAGGAAGAGGAGAAAAGAGTAGACGGTAAAATGTTGCCAGTCAAAATTGGAGTTGAAAATGTTAAGTATTTGGATAAAAATTTACCTCACAAACAATATTCAAGAAATTCGAGAAGTCTGGCGAAAATTTAATTAAATGTAAAATGTAGGCCTATCTTTATGTTGCGAAAAATATAGCGTAATTTATGATAAAACATTTAATTTATTTGTTTACTTTAACGCGACACGCCAGCGTTCTGCAGAGAAGGGATGCATTTCGGGAAAACGTTTTGAAGGAAACTACCCTTACTTAAGTGTTACAAACGTAAAATAATCTGGAAAACTCCACGCGGCCAGTGTGAGGTCCAGGGCAGAATTCGAAATTACATGCTAGAATGTTAACGAGTGTTCTACGAGGCAGTAAAACTTCCAACTTTTGAATGAAAAGCGATATAAAGTTAAACAACGATATAGCGAAATAATCTATTGAATTAAATAACGTCTCGGAAAGACGATTTAAAATTCTCCGTGTCAAAAAGGTAAACACAAAAGAATCGAGTTACGAGAAAGAGTTTCAAAGTTCAATAAATACCATCGGATCAACATCTGGAAACAGCACCGAGTTGAACGGAGACGTCGACCTCTCCCGCGGCCCAAATTGTCTAGAATGGACACAAAACGAGTCAATCGGAAAGTAACGAAAAGTATCGTCGATCGATCGAAATGAGAGATATGGAAGAGAACCCTTTCAAACTTAGCGTCCCGAGGACACTACGTTCTTCCCCAAGATTCACGTGGCGTTCCCGAAGACTTAAACCGTACTTTAAAAGAGTCTGGTTCCGGATCCATCCACTCTTTCCGATCAATTTTCTCTCGGGATACGCTCCAGTCGTATTCAAGTTTTAAGTTTCCTTTGTTGCGCTTCCCGAGCGGCCGACTGTCGGATGCACACTTCAGCCAATGTGATTCTGCCCCGGGGACAGTGATTAACCAGCGATCGATTCACAAGTCGTCAATCGTCGGCCTGTACCGGTGACATTCGCACTCTCTGCGAAATGGATTATTCTCTAAATGGAAATCCTGACTCGGAGTCCTAACCGCTTTGACGTACGATCTTTCGACTCGCTTGGCGTCCTGACGTAAATTTTGGCTATTTTTGTTCTTTATCTATAAATCTATACTATTTCGCGAGTCTTTCGGTATAAAAACTTTCTTTTTGTGATGGGAACTCTCGTCATTCCGTAACAACAAAAAACATTCATTGCTACTTAATGACATTACATCGATGATTAGAACAGAGTAGTGTTGAAAGTTAGATATGTTGGAATTTAGTAGTTTATCTAATGTTTGCCTCGATCACAAACAGCCCTAGTCAATAACTCTCGAGTTTCAATAATGCTCTGCGGCCCTCCGCTACTTTCCCAATTATTTTCCAAGCTACAAAAATTTACTTCCGTTTACACAAATGCTTTTTTCGAGGAAAAATGACGTATTACAACTGATAAAACTCGCGCAGGTAACAAAATTTTAACCGAACTATCCCATCTGTCGGCCCGCCTCCTCTAAAATAGGCACAGTTGGTATCCATAAAAGGCAATCTTTCGTTGCACCGACTATACAATGCTACGATTTAACTAAAAAACTCGATACGGAAGTTGGATGCGCGTGATTTTTCTTCTGCACGTGACTTTTGTTGCGTATACGTAGATAGAAGTTACGCGTTGACTTTTGCTTTCGGACCGGTACGGTAACAATCCACAAAACGGCTTCGACCTTTTTTCCAGGAGGCGAAAGATCGTGACAGCGTTATATACGGTAGGAACTTTTGGCGGGATCGGGAATGCGTTATACGAGAGGCGCTGCGATTTCCGACAGAAACAGGCAAGGAAACAGACGAAAAGAGTTAACCTGTAAGAGAGAGTGTTGTATCGAAGTTTAACCGTACTTTAATTAATCTAGCCACCTGCAGTAAACGTTGGTAAATCCGTCGGTCCGATCTTCGTTTAATTTAGAAGATACAGCCATATTAGTTTGGAAACGAAGATCCCGGTGTCGTAATTGACAACGCAACAACACGCTAAGAAACAGAGGACTAGAGTTTCTTCGCAATCGATCTGATCTTCCAGAAAACCAAACCCGCTCGATTATACGAATATCACACGACGATAATGTCAAAAAAAATAAAGCGATAATATATTTTATATAACAATTTGAAACGACAGAAAAAGACAAATAGATATACCTGTTCTTAGGCTAATGTCAAATGCAACGACTTCAGACTGAAAGAAAAAAGCAAGATATTTTATTATACATTTACGAAATTCTGCCAACTGACCGCACACGCACATTTTATCCCGTAGATAAAGAAATATCAGTAAAAAGAAAATACTTACCGGCAAACTATTTTTTCAACTGCAATTGTTGTAACCACCACAAGTATTGTCGCTATAGTCACCAGGAGGGCCGCAAGAGCAATAAAATTCAAATTGGCAGCAAACAGAATAATTTGCAAGATCGATGAGTTTACTTTTTAAAATTTAAACCGAAGACTGATATTATCTGTCTTATCACGCACAGTATTAAACGGCACGGCCGTAATATTCAAATCGTAAATACCATTCTACAGCGGGGTACCGATCACGAATAACGGAAAATAACCCACAACTACTATGAATTTATTAAATTAATATTTAATAATGTTATATAAAAGCACGGTTATCGAAAATTATATAACATAATATAATAAACATCGCATACATTTGGCAATTTGTGGAAATTCAATACGTGGTGGTGGTCAAACTTATATACGCATTACAAGCTTTTTTAATTGTTTTTAAAGTCAATTGGTTAATCCTGCCGTCGCCGATTTCTGTTCGCCGACGGTGGTTCCTTTAAAACTCGTCGCATCTCCGCCACCCGCAACCTTATTCACCACTCCGGATCTAAAATTACGTCGATTAAAAAAATCCAATAACCAGTTGCTTAACTTGCCTTATATCGTCTAGTCGGGCTTCTAGGCTATATCGCCCCGTGGTAAAGTATGACGTAATTGCATGTTGCCTAATAGTAGTTGTGTGCGTTTATGATAGTCATTATAAACGAAGAAAAATGTCTTCCGGGAAGTGTTTTAAGGGAAACTGGCTCCTATTCGAGCGTTACGGACGTGGAGAAAACTCCACGCGGTCGGCCCATCCGGGCCAGGCGCCAACCCACGACCGAACTCTCAGTGTTCGAGGAACGGAACGATTGGCCACTGGTGGGCCGTTGCTTAACTTTCCCAGGCAACATTTGGTGACTCCATCTGTTACGATATTTTATTATTAAAAACTTGTATATTTTTAATTATTATAAAATGGCAAACGATGAAATTTAGATGGTAGGGACGAGTTTTATAAAAATTGTAAATGCTGATAACTAGTAAAATCTCATTAAGTCTAACCCTACCGGACATACACACGACCCCTTTTTCTCTCTATCCCATTGACGTTTAATAACTAAAATTTAATCTCATCGATCCCCTAACAAACCAACCTCCCTGCAAAATTTCGAAACATTTCGACAAAAAGTCCGGGAGTTATTAATGTACACAAGGTGAACAAAATCGTGTCCCAAACACACATTAACATCCTTATATACAGAAATTACTCCCCCCAATTGTTTTGCGTTTGTTGACGTTTCAAGGTTTCCCAGTCGAAAAAATTTTAAAGTCTGGGGGAGTCATTTTTGACCAAGGTTGGGAAATTTGTTTTTTTTTTTTTTTTTTTTTTTTTAAATAATATTAAAACTATGTTTTTTCACGGTTTAGAGTTATATCTAGGTACAGTAGTTGATTTCATTTGGAACTGATGACACTCCGACTCATCACCAGATTGAAAAAGTTGACACAGAAAGCGTTCTACAAACTTTGAGTACAGATCCAGCGTTGTGGCCAAGAATTTTAGGAGACGCCGAAAGAAGTTTTTTAGTAAGACAACGTTCACCTAAACCAGTGGTTCCCAACCTTTTTTCATTAGCGTACCCCGTGACATGCCATATCTCTAGATTGTACCCCTCATTTAAGAAATTTAGTAAGTAACCGTATTGTTAATTTTACATATTGAAACTTTAAATTAAAGAAAAAAAAAACTAAAAGAAAAAATGTATAATAAAGTTGTGATTGTTGCAAGGAACATTATTTATCTAATAATTTTTTAATACTATTAGTTTGTGATACATAATATATTATTTTTTCTGCCATAATAACTAACTTTTTTCTGTACCCCTAAACAACCTATCGCGTACCCCTAGGGGTACGCGTACCACAGGTTGGGAATCGCTG
>NW_019385567.1:229805-232881 GCF_000671375.1 Centruroides sculpturatus
TTAGGGTGCGTTTACTTCTGAGTTAGCAGTGCTAATTCTGATAACCGGATGTGACGTCATTAGCAAGTGTATTCGTGCTTGCTTGTCCAATTCGAAAGTGAACACATACGCTAACAAGAAATATGGCTGGAAACCGCCATATTTCTTGTTAGCGTATGTGTTCACTTTCGAATTGGACAAGCAAGCACGAATACACTTGCTAATGACGTCACATCCGGTTATCAGAATTAGCACTGCTAACTCAGAAGTAAACGCACCCTAAGTGGATTGTTTTAATATTTAAAAAGTAAAGAATATCTTATGCTATTTTTATGTACGTTTCTTCACAAAACTATATTTATACGACCGAATATTTTGTACCAGGTATATATAATTGTATATCGATCACACATTTTATTTTAACAAGTAAGTTTTTATAATTGTATTTTTAATTTTAGCCCTTATATTACAGCTAGCAATTTAGAATGTAATTGTGATAGTGAAAATTTATTTCGAAAAGTTTTGGCTCGAGACCTTATAATGAAAATGAAAACATTATTAAAAGAGAAAGACCAATGCCTAAATTAAATATAAATACGTCGACAGAAAAATTTGTTCGACATTTTCACAATAAAATTTATACAGATATAAAATGGCTTTGCGGATGCATAAAAATGCAAAAATTGTTTTGTCGGCCTCGCCTACTATCTATATATATAAAAATGAATGTATGTCTGTGTGTCTGTGTGTGTGTCCTATGTCCTTCATGCATTACCACACCGTTTATCCGATTGCCGTGAAACTTTGGGAAGTTGTTTAATATACTATGGCGAAGGTGGCATAGTACGATTGCCATAAAACTTTGGAAAGTTTTTTTAATTTTTTAATACACTCCCGCGAAGTACATTTATCCTATGATAGATGGCGCGCGTTTACACGAGCATTCGCGCACAGTGTGTTCGATCGATTTCAAATTGTGAAGACCATTTCCCCCTTTCAAAAAAATATCTCTATATATGCATTTGTTATTTACGATATTTGTAATAATTTTTGTTTAATCACTTTATTTCAACTTTTTTTATTGCTAATTATGTATTCGCTCGAACTTCTAAAACCTTAACTGTACCCCGAACAACAACCGAAGTTGTAGGAAGAAATTCGCCTATTTTACTGATCTAGGTATTTCCCCCTTTTCCAAATTTTAATATCGACTCAAAATAATTTAAAAAGACAAATTACNTCGTACATTGTGAAGTATTTTATATCTAACTAACATTTTATCATATATTATGTTAAACGTATAATAAAAATTGAATATAAACTAGTATTTTATTAATAAATAAAATTAACGTTTTGAAATAAATTTAAGCAATATTTTAAACTTTCCTATGCATTTGAAAGTAAAATATAATAACATTTCAACAGTTATTTGCTAATACAGTGAATAAGTCAAACCTCTAAATAACGACCATTGACGGATCATGAAAAATAGCCGTTGTTTAGAGACTATTTTGAATGCATTTCAAAAAGAATCATTCCTAAAAATATTGGCGCCGTTTAGAGGTGTCCGTTGTTGGAAGAAGGTGTTATTGGAGGTTCGTTTGTCTGTACATCTGTACTCTTATTTTATAAATTTTCAATATCAAAAGCTTCAAATTCTCATGAAATTTGTCGCGTATGAAGAATAATGGCTTTTGTTATCTTACGCTTCATTTTGTTTCAATTCGAACGTTGAGAAATTCTATGAAACAAATGGTTCCTGTCATCTCCTGCTTCATCATTTTGGCGTAGATATTATAATACTAAACAGAATTAAATAGCAACACTAACCCATATACAACGTGGTCCAAAAGAGGGTTAAGTAAAGACTAAAACTTACTACGTTCATAATGAGATATTCCTTGTTCAATGCACAAATTTGAGACATCGGCACACTCACAAATTGCCGACATTCTTGCAAATTCCACAAAAACGGTTAACTGACTTTTAGGTTACAGTATGTATATTTCAAACACTGATATAAAAATCCAGCAACGAGTTGTTTAACTTTCCCGACAACATTTAAACTGCATGTAGTGCCATCTATTACGATATTTTATTAAAAACTTTTTATATTTTTAATTATTATAAAATGGCAAACGATGAAATTTAGATGGTAGGGACGAGTTTTATAAAAATTGTAAATGCTGATAACTAGTAAAATCTCATTAAGTCTAACCCTACCGGACATACACACGACCCCTTTTTCTCTCTATCCCATTGACGTTTAATAACTAAAATTTAATCTCATCGATCCCCTAACAAACCAACCTCCCTGCAAAATTTCGAAACATTTCGACAAAAAGTCCGGGAGTTATTAATGTACACAAGGTGAACAAAATCGTGTCCCAAACACACATTAACATCCTTATATACAGAAATTACTCCCCCCAATTGTTTTGCGTTTGTTGACGTTTCAAGGTTTCCCAGTCGAAAAAATTTTAAAGTCTGGGGGAGTCATTTTTGACCAAGGTTGGGAAATTTGTTTTTTTTTTTTTTTTTTTTTTTTTAAATAATATTAAAACTATGTTTTTTCACGGTTTAGAGTTATATCTAGGTACAGTAGTTGATTTCATTTGGAACTGATGACACTCCGACTCATCACCAGATTGAAAAAGTTGACACAGAAAGCGTTCTACAAACTTTGAGTACAGATCCAGCGTTGTGGCCAAGAATTTTAGGAGACGCCGAAAGAAGTTTTTTAGTAAGACAACGTTCACCTAAACCAGTGGTTCCCAACCTTTTTTCATTAGCGTACCCCGTGACATGCCATATCTCTAGATTGTACCCCTCATTTAAGAAATTTAGTAAGTAACCGTATTGTTAATTTTACATATTGAAACTTTAAATTAAAGAAAAAAAAAACTAAAAGAAAAAATGTATAATAAAGTTGTGATTGTTGCAAGGAACATTATTTATCTAATAATTTTTTAATACTATTAGTTTGTGATACATAATATATTATTTTTTCTGCCATAATAACTAACTTTTTTCTGTACCCCTAAACAACCTATCGCGTACCCCTAGGGGTACGCGTACCACAGGTTGGGAATCGCTG
>NW_019385567.1:238146-292001 GCF_000671375.1 Centruroides sculpturatus
TGTATGTGGCCGGCTCACGCGTCGGAAAACCTTCCGATTTATTCGTGTACGCACCAGACGGAAAAACAAAAAATATCGTGTATCCACGAGCACTCCAATAAATAAATAGAATTGAAACAACACTTTGAAATATTTTCCCGATGAAAATGAATAATAATAATAAGTTTCAATAAAAATGATAAAATGAAAATTTAATTTTATCATAACGAGTTTGCTTGCATTTCGTTTCTTCTGAGATCGCAGCAATGCGCGACGGGTAAGCTAGTTTTCAAATAAAATTAGTGTGTGGAATGAGATTGGCTTTGACGATTTAAATAATTTTAGTAAAGCGGGCAAAAGACACGAAAATCCTAAATTTCGCATCGAATCTTTCGTAAAATTGAAGCAATTTGGAAATCAAAATAGAGTAGAATTTAAGATTAGTACACAATATAAAATAAATATTGAAAATTATAACCAGATAGTTACGGCTAATAGATATATTTTAATTAGTAGATGTTATCGAAACGAGAATTGGCATTTAGAGGGCGTAGAGAATCTATTAAATCTAATATAACAGAGTTAATTATATTGAACTCGCTTATTTATTAAGTGCGTTAGATAATCTGTTAATTAAAAATACATTTAGAGAAGTCTACGGTTTTACTGGCTTATCGAACAAACGAATACGAATGGACCCTAGACCATCGCTGACTGATTGCCCCTGGAAGTCGGCTTGCTACAAAAACACAGCTTCCCTATCATCAAATGTCACGGCACGCCCTGCTGTCTCGTATTCGACAAATACGGCGCTTCCATTGGGAATATACGATACCAATCTTATCGGTTTTTCACACGTAGTATGGAAATTTGTGATAAGATACGTAATGCGGTTATAATAAAATATAAATTTTAATTAATTTAAAGTACGTTCAAATATGAAAATAATCGCGCAATATGTATTTATATTTTAGAAAATACGAGGGATGCGGCGCTTCCACCGCTTCCAAGGACGGCGCGCCACTGTATTTTATCAATTAAAACTTTAAGACATTAAATTTTCATAACTTCGAAAGGATAAAAACTAGGAAACAAAATACGTTCTGTATAGCAGTTTTTACGTAGTTACTTATGGCTGTCGACAGACGGCGCACGATCGCAGCTATGGCAGACGTTATCCGCCCGTTTTAGGGTAGCGGCGTGTGGGCGACGTCGTTGGACATTGTCAAATGGCGGAGTCGCTGCCCAAGCAGTTTTTTTTCCGGTATCGAGTGGCGGGAGAAGAAAAATGTCAGCCGATGGAAGTACCCGTTCCTCTGAGTGCGTCTCCTGCGGAATTTGGCCACCGACAACTGGAAGAACATGGACTGCCTTTTTACGTGCAAGAAGGTAAACATCGTACGTTTGTTTCTTCCGGTAACGACGACTTTCTATAACAGAAAACTCGTCGGAAGAGTTACAGTTAAAAACTTTTCCTCGCATCACCTATTCCTGTTCTTTGTCTGCGTTAATACGGAGGGCTTCGAGCGCCTTTCCCTCCGAGGCTGCCATCGTACGATCCGTTTTTGCCGGCCCGAGCTTACTGCTTGGCCCTACGCGGGGACCGGGAAATAATGCCTTCCGGTAGGCCTATTCGGGCGTTACGGACCTGGAGAAAATCCGGAAAACTCCACTCGACCGGTCTCTCCGGGCAGAATGCGAACCCGCGACCGAACTCCCGGTGTTCGGGGAACGGAACCGCGTGGCTTTCCTGTGATGCTTGTGTTTATACTTTCTAAAGTCAGGGTACTGCTCTCTGGTGTGAAGGACGTGCGTCCAATCCTCTGTCATTTTGTCGTAGTCTGTTATGGCTTTAGATTTTCCTTTGGCTTTTGGTACCGGTGCAAAATATGCTGTCGTCTCTCCGCGGTCCGTCCTAATCGCCGGGAGGACTTGGAGTGTGGTGCCGTTGACGGTGGATTTCTCTGTCGAATCAGGAAAATTTTATTGGCGGAAGGTTCGAAATTGCTACCGTTGTTTTGGTAAGATTCAAACTCCGAACGGGGTTTCGTAGACTCCTCGTACGAGCAAAAAAGCTGAAGGAACTGTACCCGTATGTGTTGCCAGATATTCGCTTCTGAAGGTTTGTTTTTAACGTGTCTGTATACTGCATATTTTCAGCAGTCTGTGTCGTTCGGGCCTGTGACGGCCGGTCTGGATGGACAATCCGCACGTGGTTGTATGCTTTGGTGTGACGATGGCCGGCACCTCAAACGATAGTAGGCACCTCATTATAGTAGTTGGACGATGTGGGGGTGAACCCCCGCATCGTCCAACTACTATAATGTCGAGTACTCCGCAAACTGTCGAGGGCTACTCGAAGCCGGCAAGGTGGCATGGGCTAAATAGTTAAACATGGCGGTGTTGGCCGAGTGATGCGACCTGCAGTCTCTCAAAGGGTCTCGTGTAGAGGAATGGTTCCTTTGGCTTTTTTGCTCCTACGGGTATGCTCTGTGGCTCTGATGAAGACCTGATCGTCTCCTTTGAGCCATTGTTTCTTGTTTTAAACTACACGAATAGCATAAAAACTTGGAGTTAAAGTTTGCACACCAAAGCTTTACTTATGTTAATGTCTTATGATTAAGTTTAAGGTTATGCTTATGTAACTTGTGAATGGTTGCATTAAATGATGCAGGTTTTGGGTTTTATGTTCATGCTTAATTTTTGTCGTGAATGAGCCTCGGTTCTTGTACCGTTAATGGTTGTTTACAGATTGAAATGACACTGCAAGTAGTGCTTTAATTGTTGGCGGAACCAAAAATTTTAAACTTTTGTCAGGAGCATCCTGTTTTTTAATACGGGCAGGCAGAACTTGTCTCGCCAATGGATGGTTCATAATTTGGATTAAATGATGCATTACCTTTGTTTCTTTATTATTGTATGTTTTAATTGTTTATTTGAACAAAGGAAGATATATACTTAAAACACAATATAAATTAGTTTGAAAAATTGGAAAAATTAGGTGATATTTTTGAGAAAAGAAACATACGTGTTTGTAATCATTTATTAAAGTGTATTTTTAAATGTAGATAATATTAAAATAAACTGATACTAGAGTTTATAATGTGTAATACTACTGCTGTTTTTGCTAATATCTCCTGGCTCTTCCTCGTTATAACACTTTTGGAATGTCTGGAATGTATGAAATCGCCACACTTATCACGTGTTTTGGAAGTGCGTGACTTTTTTGAATAGTGGCAGGACTTATGGAAGATTTTGATTTTTTGGTTGTTGGTTCAAGGTTCGCTTTCTGGCTGCCTGTGGTACAGTGCTTTTGAAAATGTTTTTGTCATTTGGTAAGTATTTTTTTGTTTGAGATTGTTTTCCAAAGCATTGTTTTGTTAGTTGAAGGGCTAGATTTTTTGAGAAAGATTTTCTTTTTGGAGCATTATAAAGATGCGAGGACAAGTACACTATCCACAAATTTATGCTTTCTGTATTGAGTGACTGGAAAAAAATTTCTGTTGGTCATCTTTTTGTTACTCTTGACATACTGTGTGCTGCACGCATTTTATCTATGGTATCTGCTCCTCTTTTGTTTTATTGTCATCTAAAATTCTTTCTGGCTTTCCAGTTTCCTCGTCTATTTTCTTACCATTGTGCACTGTGGAAAATATAATTACACACTTGTTCTTTTTAGTAATGTAAGAAAGAAGTGTTGTTTGTTTTTGGAATCCAAATAGTGAAGATCCAACTTCCTTACTTCTTGTAGGAAGAAATTCTGGTAGAATATTTACTTTAATTTTTTCGGAGGGTGTCTAATGTTGTAATTTTGTTTTTCAAGGACTTTTCGGATAATTTGTAACCGGTGTACTAATATCCATCATTAGATTTTGGTTATGTTTCTTGTAGGGTTTCACTAGACATTGAACAATACTGCTAGGTTTGTTTGACACTTTGTATTACACTTCTGGCTGAGTGCCAATATAAATCTCCAGATTTCCTGTATAAAACATTAGTTATATAATTCATCCAAGAATATTGTCCTCTGAGAGCAATCGACAGCTTGTCAATGGTAAGATATTTGCTCAATTCATAGTTTTTCTGCACTTTTCTAAAAATGTATAAAAAATCGATTGAATAGCTGGGAGTTTTTTACTACATCTTCATTGAAGTCTTGTTCTGTGGTCTTCAAACCACATCATACGAAGAAGAAATGGAAACCTTTTTATCAGATCTCTCAATATTTCAATTTTGTTTGTCTGTTGCCTAAAGTTCCATAACATGTGTGATTATCTTTCTTCACTCCAATCAAGAAAAGAGCTCTGAACTCTGCCATAATTTTCTCTTTGCTTGTAGGCTTGCAATTTTGTGTCATTATATTTATTTTTAGACTAATCAATTTGCAAATTAGAACAGGAATTAGTTTTTTCTATCCTATGTTCTGTGAAAAATTTAAAACATTCACTAGACTCATTAGTAATGTTAAGAGTGCACAACTTTACTCTGGTAAGAATTATGAGAATATTCTTCTGAAGAGTTTTGCCAGAATTAGAAACATGACTTTTGTTCTACTTTGTTTTTCCATCCTTACCAACATAAACATCTCTGTCACTACTATGAGCAGTATCCAGCTTGTTACCATCAGAATCCATGCATTAAATTCACTTTTGTGAATAATTTCTAAAATTTCTTCCACACTTAAATCACCTTCACTTTCTTCATCTATCCCGTTTTTGTCATTTTTCTTTTCCTTATCTTCTGAAAGGTCCTGAAGTATGTAAGGAATGCCTTCTACTTGGATGATATTAGGCCTATAAAAATATTGTACTTGAAATTGAAAGTTAATATCTGTAAAGATCAGTTGTAAAAATGAACAAGTCTTTTCATGTTAGTAAAACATATGAAATAATAAACCAAGTATAATATAACAGTTATAAGATACAATATATACATTATAAAATAAATGTTTGCTTTTATTCAAAAACTAAATATTTTTAAATTCTTGATACTACCAAGCATATAAGTAAAAATTTTAAAAGATGACAGAATTACTTAAATGTTTTCCACAGATACCACTATAACACAAGCAGGTGTGATATGGAGTGAGAACAGGTTATACATCTTTCTTCTAACAACATCAAACAGAAACTGAAAACCAAAACATACCCAACTCCTCTATTGTATTGTGCAGTCATCCCTTCGAGAATACTCCTCCCCTCTAGACTGACAACTTGCATTTGGAGTAGGTGGCATACTTAATAAATAGAAAACTGTCATTAGGATGTGTTCGTGCCTGAAAAAAGGTTAAATAAAGAGATGCACACTAATGTTACTAATTTAAATATTCATATAAAGAAATTGCTTTTTGCCCTTGGTATAATTAAATTAATTAAAAATCTACTAATTAGTGTGAGGTAGATAATAAGGACTTATCACACCAGTGATAATAAGCACAAACACCCAGGTATCAATGGAGTACATTTAATAAAAACAAGAAGGGTGTACATTAAAATCAATTACATTAGCAATTAACATGAAATAACTAAAATGCATTTCGGACTGTCGGAATAGTCCCTCTTCAGTTGGTATACATATAAAAAGGTTATAATACTTAAAATTATACAAGACAAAGGAACCATTATAAAGGTGTGAACATTGAACAGTAAATGGGTGTAGAGAAGACAGGCTTAAGGCGGCTTCATAATATTACACGGTAGCTTGATGTAATGGTTACTATTATAAACAGTATTAAAATTAGTGGAATAATAAGGTAATTATTTTACAAAATGAATTATATCTACATACCATAATAGTAGTAAGATGGAGTTTGAAGGTGGCATTACTACAAGATGCAGAGCAGTTATGAGGGAGGTGTGGTACAGGCAACATCTGGAGAACAAGTGGTGACTAACATTTAATGTACACCCCTTCTCGTTTTTATTAAATGTACTCCATTGATACCTGGATGTTTGTGCTTATTATCACTGGAGTGATAAGTCTTTATTATCTACCTCACATTAGTAGATTTTTAATTAATTTAAATAAATTTTTACATACACATGCTTATAGGCTATATTGTACTAGCTGTTACCTGCGACTTTGCCTGAGGAGGTTTTGCAAGCAAACCCCATTTATATTCAGTATTTCAACAACCATAGTAATTGTTATATAACACCTACAACTGAAAATGATGAGAATTGCTCAAAATCAAACAAACTACAGTAGAGCGTCAATTTTCCGAATCAATTGGGGACTGGGGTTGTCCGGATAACTGATATTTCGGATAACTGATTTACGTACGAAAAAATAGTTTAACGTATCCGATGTCGAAATTTTTCTCNACCTAAACCATTGCATAATTACAAATTTCCTTTTAATGACACTGGTCGACATTTTAGCGTAAATTATTACATACGAATTTTAAGCAATGGAGAGCAAGTTTTACGAGACTGGAATCTGATATACAATGTTCCTTGTAGGAACATCGTATATCAGATTCCTTGTACTTGCAGTGATGGAAAAAGTTACATAGGTGAAACCAAGAGAAAAATGAAAGTCAGATTGAAAGAACATATTGCGGACCTGAAATATACTGTAATAGAATTAACTCTGCTTTTCGCGACCACTGTACGTTAAATGATTGCAACATTGATAAAAATAACGTAAACATCCTTCATAAAGAAAGAATAACACACAATCGCAAATTTAAAGAAAGTGTAGCGATTCTTAGAAATAAAAAATGTAAAAATAAATGAAAATTGGCTTAGAATATTAATAATAATTAGTTACGAGGTGGCGTATCCACCACGTAAAAATATGGAAATTAGTACGGTTATGCGCAATAAGATTGCATCGTAATTAAAAAAAAAAGAAAAAACAGAATTGGAAAAATGAGTTTGTGCGATAGAACTTCTATGATGTGAAGAGAAATTGTGAAGAATTCTCGAAAAATTTTCTTTCGGTTTTTCAAAAAAAGGATATTTGGCTTTTTAAAAAGTAGTAATCTAATTTTTTTTAAAAACAAATACCCTTTCTTTGAAAAGTTCAAATTTATGAATGTAGGCAAAATATAGTACAAAACAATGACAGATTTAAAAGTTTTTTTTATTTTAGGTAATTGCCTGATAAAATTGATTTATTTTGCGAATCCTTGAAACGAAGATTGAAAAAATTGGATTTAAGAGATCAATACAATGCAACAAAAAATATTGAATTATTAATGTTAGAGTTGAAGGTCAAGATGTAATTTGCCTCTAAGTAATAAAATCATTTTCAAAGTTTATAAAATTGTTTTTATTATTACTAACGAAAAATTTAAGTAGTTTATACTGTATAATTACAAATATTAACTTATACAATACGAATTGTTTAAATTTTTTTTATAATACACCTGGATATATCTTGCTATTCTGCCATGGTACAGATCCTTCATTACGCAAGTAAATAGCTAATTCGTCACTCAACGATTTTGCGTGTATGGCATGCATATTAGATCCAAAAGAACAATGTAAAGAATTAATATTTCCATTTTGGCGCCATAAACTTGGTTAAAATTAAAATTATCATTATCATAATCGGAGAAGGGGATTGTAAATACTTGCATTTTCTGTCAATAAAACATTGTGTTAAAACAAGGGCAGCAGCAACTATTTTTTTCTATTGTTTTCTCACTATAATTAAGTGGTCTTTTAAAAATTCTAAAGCGCATCGATAGAATTCCAAAAGCATTTTCTACGAGCTCTACTAAGGCGATAGTTAAACACTTTTTGGGGATGAGTGAAAGCTGATTAAACTTTTTTAAAAAGGAAAAGCTTCATCTCCAACAAAGAAATATGGGAATACTTTATTAGAATTGAATAATATATTTTCATTTGAAAGATTTAATTTTTCTTCTAGAAGCTTTTTTGCAAAAGAATTTCTTTGAAAAATCCCACCATCACTTTCACCACTCATGAAACAAAGCTCCACGGAAATAAATTTGTATTCATAATCAGTCACAGCTAATAAAATTTTGTCAAATGACCCATTATAATTATAATTTAAGCTTCCGCAATTTTTACGACATTGAACCAGTACTGTATATGCTTGTCATCAATGCTCCCGCAACAATGTGGTAGCTGCCAACGAGATTCAAAGCCTTTAGCAATTGCTTTCCATTCGTTTTCACTATCTGGCATTTTTATATAATCATTCTTTAAATTGTTCCAAATAACCTATAATAAAAATAATAGCAATTTATAAGTTAATTGCTATTTAAATTTAATAACGATTTTAATTTATACATTCGGGAAAAAAATTATAATTATAATCGAAGAAACCCGTAGTTTATTCGATTATTTTAGCAATTGTCGATCGTCCTATTCTAAATGAGAAACCGAGGCCTCGAATTGTCTCGCCCGTAGCAATAAATCTAAAAACTTATATGTTTTATGATAAAAGTATACTAAAGACCTAACTGATTTTACAAAGTACGAAAGATTAACAAACAGTAATGTTACAGCCAATCTATCTGTAGCAGATATCGCTTCTCTCCATCGAGTATTTCTTTTTCGACAGCAAATATTCGAATAATTCTGGTGACATTCTCAGAAATCTGAAGATTTTAAAATTTATTATTTCGAAATAACGTCAAAAAACGATATGTAAAAAAATACAATTTACCTACTGTATATAGTATTCTCAGTAAATTGTAGTTCCGGAATCAACGAATTATTAAATCCACGTAAATCGCGCTCTCAAAATATTTCCTAATAAAATCATTTCTTCAAATCCTCAACGATTGAGTGGAATAATATCAGATACCGACGGTGCCATTTTACTAAACTACGTATGACGTTTCCTATTCGGCCAGAATTTTTACGTGTGTGTTCTGGCATAAAAGCGTAAAACAGAAACTGAACCGAAAGCCGATTTCTGATTCAGTTTTCTGCCGAACAATTTTACGCGTGCGTGTTCCCGGCCTTAATATTTTGGTGTTTAGCATCCACTGGCTAAACCGAGGTTGGTGCTCTGCAAAGCCATGTGTAAATGACTTTAATCTGGCTGCTTTACACCATTCGGATATCTTCGCCGTGGAAGCTGTCCCGCAGTGGCGTGCCTTCATTAGAAGCGGTGGAAGCGCCGCTTCCCCTGTATTTTATAAAATATAAATACATATTAATTTTAATTATATAAAAATAATCGCGCAATATTTTATTATAACCGCATTACGTATCTTATTACAAATTTCTATACTACACGTGAAAAAAAAATAATAATATCGTTATTGTATATTCGAATATTAGTGGCGGAGTGGAATCTCTGTATTGTCAGATTCCAAAAAGCCAGATTTGGGCACGCGCTTTACAGAGCACCGACCTCACCCGTTTAAGGCTGGTATACACGGTAAGGAAATCCTCAAAGGATGCGCTTAACAGACGAAAAAAACTCGGATATAACTGACTGGATCGAACATAGTAATTTACAAAACTTATTAAAATATCTTCCAACGTATAAAGAATTATTTTTATTTAAAAATGGATAGATAGAAAAAAAATCACGGTTAATCCTCAAAGGATTTCCTTACCGTGTATACCAGCCTTTAGNTTTTTTTATTTTGTACAAGCAAAATAAATATATTGAAAAATATAAAAATAGTAAAAAATTATACTTCAGATGTTAATTTAGTATCAAAAACGTAAAATATTTGAGTAGCCCAAGACATAGCCAAAGATTGAAGCGCCACAGCACTGGCGAAAATTTAAGTTTGCCGACTGGGATTCTTTCAGATGATTGACGTTTTGGAGGATTGACTTTCGGAAAATCAACGCTCTACTGTATTTTCAATTTGATCAATTTTCTGGAATGTTTACAATCCTTCTATAATCAAACCAATATGCAATAACAAATTTGAATTTAAAACTGTTTGAACATTTGGTTAAAAAATCGAAATATGTAAAAGCATTTATAACAATGTCTGAAATGTTATCAATTTAATGCACCTAAGTACTTAATGAAGACTAAACGTAGTTGAAAACAAAAATTGCATCTAAAATAGTACAGTAGAAGCCGTTCTTCCGGTTAAGCCTTAATGTTCTCCTCCCGCTGGGGAATATTGAAAAATTCCTTTTTTGTGTGCATTCCAATTGCATACCCTACTAATACACAGTTAAAAACAAAAAATCGCAATCCAGTTATATAGTGTACAATAATTGAATTGCCATTGTATTGTTTATATGAACTAAGTACCCCTGACAAGATTGAATATTTTTTGTACCTTTACATTGATCAAATAAAGTAAAATATGTTGCATTTAATTGTTAATAGACCTCTTGTGACTCATTGGATTACTTAATACTAAAAATTTATAACAATACCGTAATAGATAATACAGTAGAGCATCGATTATCCGAATCAATGGGGGACTGGGGTTGTTCGGAAAATCAATATTTTGGATAACCGATTATGTACAAAAAAATATATTAACCTATCCCATGTTGAAATTTTTCTCCGTTGCATGCCGCTTTGCGTTGAATTTTCGTCAATGTTAAGCCTAACAAAGACTATTGTATCGTTAAAAAGTATTTTTTATTTTGTACAAACAAAATAAATATATTGGAAAATATAAAAACAATAAAAAATTATACTTCAGAAGTTAATTTAGTATCAGAAACATAAAATATTTGAGTAGCCCAAGACATAGCCAAAGATTGAAGCGCCACAGCGCTGGCAAAAATTTAAATTTGCCGACTGGAATTCTTTCGGATAATTGACTCTCTACTGTAATAGCATTTTATAAATTCATAATGCTGCCTCACATCTCGTTTTACAGATTTTTCCTTTGAAATATACCTCGGACTCTAATTTCAGTTCCACAGGACGAAGTAAAAGCCAATGCTGTAAGTTGTGGCATGGAGATCCTTTTTTAAATATATGCCAAGTAACAGTATATGAATGTGTGCATTGTGGGTAATGCTAGATTCTTTATATTTTCATTTATTCTTAACTTCAAAGATCTGACTATTGATGTTCGAAATATTTATTCTTGGATGTTCAAAAAATCTTTGTTCTATTCAAATAAGACTAATATTCAATTTTTATTTGTATTTTTTCCGAGGAGGGTTGGTAAACTGTGGGTGCACATTCATCAAAGGGTTTAGAAGTGTATAGAGGACAAAGACTGCCATTCTATTTTATGCATATAAATAAAAAACTTTTAAATAATTAGAACTCATATTATTGATAACTCACACAAAAATCTCAATGCTACTGCAGCACTGAATTTATTAATTGTGCAAATGTTTTCAGTCTCGTTTGGGTCGTCATTGGGTAGTGCAGCCATTTTGTCAAAACCGACGTACACAGAATAAATTAAGAGTAAACATTTATTTACAAGAATGATTTGTTGGTGGAGTTATATAAATTTAAAAAAAGTAAGTGGCTACTTAAAACAGTGACGTATGGAATGACGACATTTTCAGAAAAAACAATAACTGTAATCCATTGCTCGATTTTAACATAACATGTTTTATTTTGTTCCTATTGTTGTTTGGGATATAGGATTTTTAAAAATATAGTGGTATTTTGCATCATTTGTTTTCTGTACTTGATAATAACCAAACAGTCTCAGACTTTTAGTAGTATAAATAAAATTTTAATTCCTAAAATTTTATTTTTCTTATGAATCTATATGATTCAAATGACACAATTAATTTTATGTTTAATTTGTTGTTTTTACATATTTTAGATAATTAAATTTATTTTATTTTGTTAATTTATTCAGAGAATTCTTATTTAGTTTGATGTTTAAATTTATTATGCAACAAAATACAGAAACTGGAGGGAATGTCAGAGAATAAATTCACAGCTTAGAAATCAATTTTGCTGGAATTGATTTCTAAGCTGTTTTATTATTTATTTATTTGTTTAAATTTACTATTGTTTAAGTTGTTTTTATATAATTGCAATTTTTTCTAATAACAGATTTATTCAACCAATTAGAGGATTTTGTTTTGAAAGAGACTGATCACTACTACAGTAAACTGGCTAAGGATGTAATTGAAAATTTCCAAACAGAAGAAAGAGATATTAGCCAAATCATAAAAAAGTGGAGTTTTGCTTTTAAAGAGGTACTTTTATTGTTAATTTAAAACTATTTTATTGTTTTATTATTTTGTACATTATGTAAAATATTTTTTATACAGTAGACTTGATAATTCAAAGTTGAAGGAGGGGGGAGATTTTTGAGTTGAGGAAACTACCATTATTTTAATATGATCATTAATATCACAATACAAATAATATAGTTAGACTTAAATACATTATATTTGATTATTTTTTAGATACTTTTCAATATCTGGATATGCTCATTTATGCATTTTGTTCTGTTTTGCCTGATTGTTGTTTGCTGAAATTTTGAAATTTTTTCTTGTTTCTCAAATGTGTAGAGAGAGTGTACCCAATGGAATGTCAAATTCTTTTGCAATTTTTTACTTTCTGGCTGTTATACAGAGGGAAAGTATGGCGACCACCAAAGCACGATCTCCCAGATTTTTACATTTATTGTCTTAGGACACCTTGAAATGTCAAGAAATACAAAAAAAGTTGGGGGTAATTTAACAACTGCTACTTTAAAACTGGTTAATAGGTTAATATTAGACAAAAATAAACACTGCTAAAACCTAACAAACCAGCGAGAAAATCATACACAAAGTGCGAACATTTTAACCTGTGTTAAATGTGCATTGTCACGCAACAAATGGGCATCATCACTTTGTTGCCTGATGATGCCCATTTAACACAGGCAAAAACATTTATTCGTTGTGTATAATTTTCTCGCTAGTTTGTTAGGTTTTTGCAATGTTTATTTTGGGGATAATTTCTGTATGTTTGTGTGTGGGGCATGATTTTGTTCACACTGTTTGAAGCTTAACTTCTGGGTTTTTTGTCAAAAATTTCTGAAATTTTACAGGGAGGTATGTTTATGTGGAGGATCCCCGTGATGTTTTATCACAGGCCCGATATTCCTAGCATTGAGGTTGACACTCCCTTTTTGGAGGAGGTGTCATTCAGGATGGTGAGAAGGTGTGAACAGTGCATATAGGTGATGGTGTTAGACACAGAGGCACAAACTCCATTTACTATTAACACCCATTTATCTATATATATATATAAAAATGGACATGTATGTCCCTATATTTCACTTTTATGCCAAAACTACACATCGCACGTGAATGGTGTTTGTATGTGGTGGTAGCCCCAAGTCTCCATTCGTGCATAGGGGTGGTTGCGTCTCGATAGCTATAAGGGTGCGGGAGATATGAGGCTGAAAGTGGTTGAAAGTGGCTTTCTATTTCGAATGTTTTGTTCGATTTTTTCGAATTTGTTCGAATTAAATTCGAACATAAAATTCGAATTGGTTCGATTATAGAACGATTGAAAACGTTCCAGAAACGTTGAAATTTGTTCGTTTGACTAAACGTAAAAATTCTCTAATTAGTCTGGAAACGGGGGACCTAATTCTTGCATTTTGTGAAAACGGGTAAGATTAGCTATAATGTAATTATCTTAATCTTCACTATCGTTACTTTTTGCCCAGCGAAGTGGGTCCTTGCAGCTAGATTCTAGATTACTTAGAAAAACAGTATTTTATATATATAAAAAACTATACTATTACATACAAATAAAAACCCAGCGAAGCGGGATCTTGCAGCTAGTTAATATATAAAAGACATTTTACAAAAATCAGGAGATTTTCTTTGGTCCTTAAAACTAAATTGACATACAGTATCCAGCGACCAACTTGGAAACCTCACCACAAACATCACATCCAGATGGGATGTGATGTTTGTGGTGAGGTTTCCAAGTTGGTCGCTCTTACCTGGTGGATCAGTGTTCTAAATGGACTGTCCCTGATGGAGAGTGCGAAGAACACACTTTGTTGTTTCTCGTATCCAGGATAAAAGTTTCTCTGTCCCAGCCAAAGAGCTCCTGGACATAGGAAATCTCCTTCTTTTCTCAGTGGGAAGATCTCTGCTGGCCTGGTGAGGTGAAGATGATTTGATTATCCTTGTGAATGAAAAACACCAAAGTAAGAGCTCTTTGTTTTTGAATTTGAGCCTCTTAAAGGTTTTGTATCTGTGATTGGGCACTCTGGTTAGTTGTGATCTTTATCCTCTAACCCTTCGATTGGTCTCTAGTTGTTGCCAGGGCCAGTCGAGACAGAATTTGGAGATCAAACCCCTGCTGTAATTGTTTATTGAATTTTTCACAAATCCACCATTACAGTCAAGTGTTTTTACCTTGGTTGTAAATATCACCAGCTGTACCTGTGTGATATTTAGTTTTATTATACATTCTATTTTCCTGTTTTTGTGATCATTGGAGAAATTGGTTGAATAAATAAATCAAATACTTTCTTACTGGACTACACTATATAAATAAAATCAAAATGATAACTGAGGATGATCGCTTAAAGCATTTGAAAGCGTTTTTAAGATATTAAAATGATTTGCTGGATCATTTAAAGGTTTTGATTTTATTTAAATTGGTCGAATTCCCAACCTGCTCTCACATGATATTTTATTTATCAAAAGCATTTTAATTGAATCAGCTTTCTTTTAAAACAGATTTTGATCTAGGTTTTTGCCTCCAGTCAAGACATCATATTTATTAGGTGATCTATTAAATTTTGGTAGTTGAGGGGGTGGGGAGATAATGGGTGTCACGTGTATCTCCAATAGGGTTGGACTTATTGATGATTTTAGTCATTAGTATTGAATAGCATTTAAAATTTTTCATAAAACTCATCCCTGTCTTCAGAATTAAGGTTTTTGCTATTTTATAATAGTTAAAAATATAAAGTTTTTTAATAAAATATAACAACATATGGGATCACCAAAATTTTAAATGTTGCTGGGAAAATTGAGCAACTCATTGTTGGTTTATTTCTCTTTTGCTTTTCACTAGTCTTCTATGGATACATTTTCTGCTATTGGCAAAATCTTTAGTTTTCTCTTGTTTACTATTTTATCTTACCATATTTTGGAATGAAAATGCTCAAAACACTGATAAACTGGATGCTGTTGGTAATGAAACTGTCAACAAGTAATTCAAACTTTATAGTGAAATTTATACAGTCTATTAAGAATTTATAAGACCACCATATTTTTTTAGTTATCTCAAAACTAACAATGTTTAATGGTCAATTACTATTTCAACAAAGTAAATATGATAAGATAATTGTTTTGACAATTAGTTTGATGATCTTAACTCATTTTAGATATTAGTTTATCAAAAGTCAAATTTTTACCGTTAATAAATTAACAGTGAAAATTTCAGTTTTGAATTTTGACAAAACAAAGATTGAGAAGTAAATGTTTTGTTGATTAATAGTTTATTTTTTGCTCCATTTCTTTTTATCACTTTGAATAGCCTATTTAGCATTTATTCTATCAATTTTTTCAGTAGGTCATTTTCAATATTATTTCATTGGTGCATAATTTCACATTTAAGTTCTTGAACACTTGAAAATTGGCAATTTGATTGTGTATACATTTTAACTTAAACCCCGAAAGGTTTTCAGTGGGATTTGAGTGACAACTTTTTGATGGCCACGGTAAAACATTAATTTTCTTTGTCTTAAGCCAGTCTTGAATTATCTTTGAGTTGACAGTACTACCTTGTTGGTAGTACCATTTTCTTCCTGTAAAATGTGATGTAAATGGGAGCAAATGTTTTTCCAATAACACCTGATAATTTTCAGATTTTAATTTAATACTAACTTTAAAGAATAAGTTAAGCATCGTAATAGAATGTTTCCCAAACCATGACACATTTGTCTAATGAGATGTTCCGTAGGCACCTTTTGCGAATCGTGCCAATATAGAATATTTCCAACTGGGCTATCAAGAATGAACTTATTTTTGTCAGAAAACACCACGTTGCACTTTTTAATCCAAGATATATAGTTGGTCTGTTCTAATCTTGCTTGCTTCTTATACTTTAGTTTTATATAACTTGCACTCTTGTTTTTTCTTAATGTTTTTTAAACAGTTACATGTGAAACTTTTGCCTCAAGTTGTGAAATCTCTCGTGTACAGTACATGTTCTGTTGACTTGCCAGACCGAAAACATATCTATAATTCCATGAGGACCAAGTTATTTTTCTCTGACCAGATATTTTGTTTTGTCTGTAATTTTACTTTTTTTCCAAAACATGTTAATTACTGTTTTTGACCTATGAGGTCAAAAAACAGTATTTAAGGAGACTGTATAAAAACAGTAATTAAGGAGACTGACTATGGATTTTTTTGAGTAACTAGCACCAGCATGATAATAAATTTTCCAGATTCCTTCTCCCAATTCACTTTCTCCTGGCATGGTGTTTAATCACAGTCACTTAAAAATAAACTTAGGAAAACCATTAAAATTTTCTTTGATGTCACAATTAGTCATGTGACATCAAAGAAAATGGACAATTATGTGAATGATAGAAATTTTTCTTAAAGGAAATGTTAAACCATTTTCTCATGGTAGTCTCATAATTTATTAATGGTAAAAATTTGACTTTTGTGAAACTAATAATTAAAATGTGCTAAGATGTTGAACTAATTGTTCAAAATGTGATTGTTTATTGTATTTACTTTGTTCAAAATAATAGACATTTATACATTGTTAGTTTTGAGAAAACTAAAAAAATGTGGTGGTCTTATAGTTTCTTAAGACTGTACAGTATGATTGTTTAGTTTCAAAAAAGGAAATACACATAAATAAACCTGTAAATTTGATTGGCTAATAATTCTGTAAGTTGTCAAATTATAGATATATTGTGTAACAATTTCAAAATGTAACATTTTAAAAACCCCTTAAACGCCCATTGACGAGATAACTCGTCAAGTTTACATAGCGTTACGTAAAATTCGGTAGTTAATTAAGGCCACTTTGACAAAAAAATTTTTTTTTTTTCAATTTTTGGAATGTTTTTTAGTTCCACAAATTTTTGCAAAAATTTTTACCTGCGCGAAAAAATTTTATCGCGATTTTAATGAGCCTTTGATAAGGCTCGATTAAGGCTTATATGTTTTTTAATGGGAGTTTTTTATCAAATTTATTTCATGGTTCCTAAGTTGTAGTGCACGGATTTTCCTTCAGTAAAGTTATTTAAAGCTAGTTTCTGATGTCAAAAACGACCTCCGATAGTTTTTTAATTTTTTTTAATTAATCGATTTTTATATATTAATTTAATTAATTAGGGGGGTCAGAAATCACAATTAAAATCTTAATTTTTTAAAAATATTTAAAAATATACGCATCGCTCATATTCACCCTACTTTAAACCCTTGTCCTCCCAAGACGTATATGAGAATGCTTCGGGAAATCTGACTCCAGCTGTTCTCAAGGTCATCCAGCTGTGTAAACAATGACTCATCGGTGTTAAATTTCACAGAAAGGCAAGACAAAGGAAAATAAAATTTGAAGCTTTTTCTTCAAAATTAATGCATTTCTTTCGTTTCTTTTTAGTTTTAAGTATTTTTTTATGCTTAATTACATCATAATTAACTTTGTATTTAAGAATAAGATTATTACTTTAGAAAAATAGAAATAACAGCAGACACCAAATACTAATAGACAGTTGTGTAACTTACTTTTATTATCAGTGTTACTGAAAAATATGTTCACTTCACCTTTGACAATATGTAACTGTCCTCTTCAGGCAAAACGTTAGAATTCTAGAGATAGAACATTTTCAAATTTCTTCTCGTGCACAAGAACTGAACATAAATAACAAATATGAGATTACAAAAATTATACAATATCCCAAATCTTCTTACTCGAATACTGGAAAGTATATAAATTAACACTCCTAAACCTTATAACTCCAGTAATAAACATTTAATATCAAACTAACGTTTTCGACCATACATTTGGTCTTTCTTCTTCAGGTTTAAAAACCGTTAGATTCGAACATGTGAATGCATAGAACAAAAATTCTAAAATTATTTTCAAAAAATGGAACAGTATCACCGTAATTTAAAAGAATAAAAAGTTATGCATGTGCATTGCCATGTCGACGACATGTTAAATGTGATACATACTTTCCTATAATGACCTATATGTGATCCATACGTTGACATACATATAATGACATAAATGCGATATATACGTTTCTATAGTGACATATATAAATATATCAAATGGAAGTGTGGCTTATAACCGCTAGTGTGGGCATTGCCAGTTCATTCATAGCAGTATTTCCAAGCGTGTGACACATTACCGGCATCATTAGAGTTAATGCAATTGGTGCATAACACGGCCTTGTAAATTTCAAGTGCCTCAAGGTTTCGTAAGTGTTCTACACGGTGAGAAAGTTTAATCAATTTGGCCTCATGTAGGTCAGCTCTTATGCCGGGTTCAGTCGCATATGTTGAAAGGGCGGTGGTGTGCCTTTTATTAACGATATCATAATTGTGTTCCTGCAATCTTTTATTCAATGAGCGTTTTGTAGACCCAATATAAACTAATTCCCTTTGAAACCTGTCATCCCAGAGAGGGACCATGTAAACACCTGGTGCTTGCTTTCTATTTATCTTGTCTTTGCCACTGCGGAGTAGTCCATATACCGTGTTTGGCCTTTTGTATGTAATCTTAGTATTAGTATGGGAGGCAATCTCCCTGTAAATGGAGTTGAGGTGGTGGTTGTACTCAACCACCACACGAGACTGTATGCTACTTATGATGTGTGTTTCGTGTGTCGCTACCCGCGTGTTAGAAGTGTAGTTAGTGGCCATTCTTGTGGAGTATGCGCGGGAAAGGTTGTGTACCAGGCTCCTGCTATATCCGTGCTATAATGCTATGTTCTGAATGCATTCTAACTCCGTCTCAGTGTCCTCAGATCTAGTGTGGTGTGTAAAAGCCCGTTTTATTAGGGCTCGATATTGATATTAAATGTTTATTACTGGAGTTATAAGGTTTAGGAGTGTTAAATTATACAATGTTATGAAAATAAGTGTGGATATACAATGAGTATCACTAATAAAAATAATAGAATTAAATAGCACTATCCAGAACTCTGGTATATCAAGTGTTGGAGAATTATGTTCAAATTTTTTTCCCTAAAATACTGTGGGGATAGAACAACAATGTTCATAAGGGTCCAGTGTTGTTCACGTGAACAACAATGTCCCTTTTAATAACATCAATGTTGCCATACAACTCTCCCACACTTGATATACCAGAGCTCTGGATAGCACTTTCTATACCATTTCTTGCTAAATTTAATATTTATAATTAAATTAATATTAATCACACTACACCTTACACACTTTTCCAGTAGTAGTTTAATGAAAACAAACATTTTCGACCCCCATTCAGGGGTCTGCCTCAGCTTAAAATCATATTAAAATACAAATTAAAGAAAAGAACAGTTCTAATGGTAGAACTATAACTGCTATTTTTAAATTTACAAAATTCAAAAAACAAACGATTCACATATGAAAGTTTTACAAACAAATAATTTATGTATTTTTAAAATGAAAATATTAATATAATTATTTTAATTATAATAATGTAATTATTCTATTTTAAAAAAACAAAATTAAAATAAAATAATTACATATGTTGTTAACAAAAGTTTTTTAAATGAAGCCTATGTCGTTCTCTTGCCTCATCGGGTTATCAACTAGACTGCCGTGCTTTGGTTAATGTCTCTTTCTCCTTGAAATTAATGCATTCACCCTTTCTAGATACTTGGAATGTTTCAAAAGCTTTTGCTGATCAATTACAATTACATAAATAAAGTCAATCCTTGTTGTACCGTACACCATCATGCCTGTTGACTCCTATCAAAGCTAACGTCCTCCTTGGATAATTCAAATACCCCCACATATACCCCCAGTGGGGATGATATTGCTCACTTTGAGAAGCACTGATCTAGATGAAGGAACAATGTTTATAGATACATAATTTATAATTTGTTTAATTGTACTCTCTGCATTTATTACTTCTGACATAATGTAACTTAGATTAATTAACAATACAGTATTACATTAGTGTTTATATGATAGACTGCTTATTAGTTTTGCATATTGTTAAATGTTCAGGCAAGGCTACCAACTACCATCTAATTATAAACTTTTATCACTTATGTTACCGGGAGTTTGATAGGCTCTAAATGTTCCTATAATTTTGGCCTAAAATTGCCTGAAATGCTTTTCCTTTTGTAAAAAATTAAAAAAAAATAAAGTCTACATTTTCCATCAAAAAATGTTTCTATATGATAAGTTGTACATAGCAATTTTGTGCTTTATTCCATATATATACTTTTCTTTTATTCTGTTGGCAAGGCACTGTTTTGGAAACATAAGATATGGACACAAAGTCCTCAATGCTTGATGCACTGAGAGATGGAAGGAAACTGGAACCATCTTATCTTCAAAGAAAATCAGCATGGAAGTTAATCAATTCACAACTTGCATGGGAGTTCCATATCATGGAATATTAACAACAGTGATGCCAAGGAGTTATAATAATGTATTTCTTGACAATGGGCAAGTTAATCATGTTAATGTTTTTGTTACAAAGTTTCTCAAGAGTAAATTAAGTACAGTAATACCCCAAACTTACGTGATAGGTGGGACCGAGCGATAACAGCATAAGTCGGGGTATAATTTCTCAATGTATGTAAAATCCAAGTCGGATGTATGTAAGCTAATAAATGTTCTTGTTAATCTTATCTTGTCTTTTGATTCGTTCACGGTTACAAGAAATCACCACATAGAGTCGCTCGAGTCTCCGTAGATATAACAAACACAGAAATAAATAACACAAAATAAATTGTAGCTATGTGTCGATTCTACGCGACACATCCGACAAATAAGCTGAACAATAGTGTGGAGGGAATGAGTAATCGAGAGTTGCGTGGTGCTCAAACAAAAGACGAATCAACGAGATTTGAAAATCGCGTAACTCCGGGTTTGCGTAAGTCGAAGTATCACTGTACAGTAATACCCCGAACTTACGCGATAGGTGGGACTGAGAGATAACCTCGTAAGTCGGGGTTCGGGGTATAATTTTGCAATTTGTGTAAAATCCAAGTCGGATGTATGTAAGCTAATAAATGTTCTCGTTAATCTTATCTCGTCTTTTGATTCGTTCACGGTTACAAGAAATCACCACATAGAGTCGCTCGAGTCTCCGTAGATATAACAAACACAGAAATAAATAACACAAAATAAATTGTAGCTATGTGTCGATTCTACGCGACACATCCGACAAATAAGCTGAACAATAGTGTGGAGGGAATGAGTAATCGAGAGTTGCGTGGTGCTCAAACAAAAGACGAATCAACGAGATTTGAAAATCGCGTAACTCCGGGTTTGCGTAAGTCGAAGTATCACTGTACAGTAATACCCCGAACTTACGCGATAGGTGGGACTGAGAGATAACCTCGTAAGTCGGGGTTCGGGGTATAATTTTGCAATTTGTGTAAAATCCAAGTCGGATGTATGTAAGCTAATAAATGTTCTCGTTAATCTTATCTCGTCTTTTGATTCGTTCACGGTTACAAGAAATCACCACATAGAGTCGCTCGAGTCTCCGTAGATATAACAAACACAGAAATAAATAACACAAAATAAATTGTAGCTATGTGTCGATTCCGCNGGATTTTATTTAGTTACTTACCACGTGTTCCTTCTTACACCTGGTTCTTTTGGATCCCAAACTATGGTAAACGTATATTTTCAACACAGCCCGATATATTCTTTATATTTACAAAGGCGGGAGACACGTGTTCGCGACAATACAAGGTTTACTTTGAGAGATATCTCCGCAATATTACGACTAACTTAAAGTACCTTAACGTAACTTACATACTAAAGAAGAAGAGTGAAAAATAAGATATACGAAGGGATAAGACAAGTATAAAGAAAAGATTGATGGGGGTACCCGGGTAATTCGACAGTCTCCGATGTTCTCTATTTTGGATCTTGCGCTTAATTCCTTCCTGTACCGTTTCTTGAGAATTCAAGGTATTCTCGAAGCCCTCGATCTGGGTGTCCGTCTTATTTGTCCGTTTTCAGACGACTCCAAGTCTCTCCTTTGTCCCATTCGGCGACAAACTTCGACTTGTTCTTTTCTTCGTCTGCTCTTCTCGGACGCCGACCAGCAAAAATGTCTTTTTTTTTTCCTGACGTCCTCGGGACTTCTTAGTATCCCTTTGTTTTCTCCCTTCGTTCTTAGACAAAGGTTGTCCCCCACCCGTAGAGAAACAATAGGTTAGAAAGTTCTAGAAACTGACGTGAAAGACAAAAGATTTAAAAAAAATAAAACTTATATCTAACCCCTATGTACTGTACATAGACATGGCGTACCGCCACAAAACAACCTTAGTATTTCCAGCAACGAAGTATTTAATAAAAATAATAACGTTTTCGACTATTTTTAATAGTTTTCTTCGGTTAAGCCACTTTAAAACAAAAACAAACGTAAAATAGAATGCAAGCAATACAACGGTTTAAAAATTTGAAATTAATTACAACAAAATAAAAATCAAATAAAACTAAAAACAAAATTAAATTACAATAAAATATTAAGAAAATTAATCGTTGTGGTAAAGAATTAAATAAAATAAAGTATTAAGGAAATTAATTGTTGTGGTAAAAAGATTTCCATGCAAAGGATAGACTTTCTGCATCTTTATGGTTGATGCATCCTTTGTCAATATGGGCCTTGTAAATTTCAAGTTTTTCAATATGTTTAAGTACTTGTTTGTTGGTGGCAGTTCTAATTATGGATGCTTTGTCCCAATGTACGTTAATATCTTGATGTTTAGTGAAGGCTGCAAGGACGGTACTGTCCAAGTTTTTAGTAATGGAATACTTATGCTCTTTAAGCCTCTGTTTTAAAAGTCTCATAGTGGCACCAACGTAAACGAGATCTGAATTAAAATGGCAGTCACTTAAAGGAATAGAATACACTCCTGTAATATTGTTACAGTTTTCTTTCTTCTTATCATTTCGTAGAATTCTATGAATCGTAGGATTACGACAATAAATAATTCTTAAATTATTCTTGTGAGATAATTTTTTAATCGTCGAGTGTAGGAAAGGTATATAGTTGAGAACTACTCTTTGTCCTTGGTTCTTAGTTGTAGGTTGCTTATTTGTTTGATTACAATATTTAGCAATAAGAGCATTAATTTCACTTATATGATATCCCTGTTGTACAGCTATTGTACGTATGTAATTTAATTCTCTGTGTGTGTCAAACATACTCGTACAGTGGGTATACGCCCACTTTATCCATGATCGAAAGGCTGCATTCTTAAAATTTCGAGGATCAAAGAAATTCTTTGGTATAATAATAGGTAGATAGCTAGGCTTTCGATAAATATCTGTCCAAATTTCCGCATATTTAAGTGATTGACAGATCCAGAAAATTTACATTAATGTCACTTTTTTGTTCCATTGATAAAGTCAAACCATATGGGTTGTTATTAATTTTATTAAGGAAACATTGAGCGCTATTACTATTCCTCCAAACAATGAAAACATCATCAACATATCTTGCATATACAAGTATGTCGTTTATAAAGACGGTCAGTACATTACTTTTTAATTGTCATAATACTAGTTTACGTAATAACAGGGATATCGGGCTCCCCATTGGAACCCCTCTTTCTTGTAAATATGTGTTCCCTTCAAATACAAAAAACGAAGTATAACAAATTAGGTGTGCAAGCTCTAAAATGTGTTGGTGAAAACGTTATTATTTTTATAAAATACTTTGTTGCTGGAAATACTAAGGCATTTGATTATTTTAAGTATATGATGTAAGTTAATGGTAATGAACAATGACTATTAACAACATTATAAAAGTTTCATTCTATCTTGTGGCAACAGCCTTGATTCAGGCTCTGCACAAACATTTCATGTTACATTGCATAATGTGTGTATTGTTTTCTGTATGAAAGTCAAATTAAAGTTTGTGTGGGGATGCAGTAAACTTCTATGTTTGTAAAGTACTATATTATTTTTCCGACTTTCCAACGATTATCGACACTACTGTGTGCTGGAAATAGCCGTTCCCTAACGGGTACTTTACGCGGATTCGCGTTAGTGTGCCAGGCCTGGACTTTAAGCGTGCACCGAATTAAATAATGACAAAGTTTGTCAATAACAAAATCAAATATTTAATTAAACTTCTAGTAATAAACTATATACAGTATTTAGTAAAAATCAAACAATAATTTATTCAATGAAATTCAACAAGAATCAATCCGACAAACTCAAATCAATCTATTTCTAACTTAATTCTATTCCCCTTTGGAATTCGACAAAATCAAAGAATTAACTTATAAACAATAATTCTTATAAATTAAAGATCCTAATCGTCACCTCAATATACTAGGAACCTATTTCCTCAAACTCTCAAGACTTTCTATAATCGTCGATCCACAAATCGAATAACTTCAAAATCCTATCGGACACCTCTCTCGTTCACTGCTACGAAGCTCACCAAAGCTCGTTGCTATCAGGAATTCACCTCGTTCGTTTTCACTTGAGTTAGAGGCTTTATAGTGTGAGGTGACGTCACAATTCTGAATGAGCTCACTCTCCTCATTTACATACTTATCTGTAACATTAAATTTTTCTTGTTTATCTGGCAGATTATTTTCCGACAATACTTCGCTAACCTTTTACATTATTCTTTTTAACAATTATCGGGATGCTTTATTCTTTTAAGGTTTAGCGATTCCTAACTGGGTTGTGGGGTCTTCCCCCCCTTTTTCTCGGTGCGGACTTACTTTTTTCCGCTTGGGAAGCGCAAGTGTGCGCGAGTTTTTCTACGGCGCTTTTCTTTCGTCGGTGAGTTGGTTTTTCTTCTATTTTTAAGTTACTAAGGTGAATGGTGAGGAAACCTTCGTCTTAACTAAACATAAGCCCCAAACAAAATATAATGAAAGCAAAATAAGAGTAAAATAAAAATAAAGCTCAGACTTGGTTCCTTACATGTTTTTCCAAATAGGTTTTCAACCATTTAAAAAAATTTTTATTTTACATATTTTTCTAGAACTATGATTTTTAAGAATGCTTAAATAAATGTTATGTTTTCTTTTTAACTTAAGAACACAAATTAATTGAAGTGCTTGTAATTTTCTGTTGTATTTGTGTACAAAGTTAAGTTTAATATCAAAAGATAGTTACTAAAAGGCTATAAAAACTGGAACTGGCATAATAAATGACAAGGAGAAACCATACATTAAATTCCAACAGTATTTAATGTAAAAACACCTCTTTGACTTTTATAGGCTTACTTCAAGTCTTTTCAAGTAGATATTGTTGATATAAGTTAATATATGATTTATTTTTGTTGTTTATCAAAAGATAGTATTATTAAATAGTTTAATATAAAATAGCTTGGTACTAACACCAAATATGGTATAGCAGGATGGAAAGTTCACTGAGTTCAGTGTTATTACTAGTTTTCACCACACGCATAACATCGAAATACATTCCAAAATTAGTGGCTTGTTCTTAACTTTTATTAAAAATTTTAATATGAATAATGTGTGTTCTGTTCTCCTCAGAACATTTCTGTTTGATCTTTTAAAAAATCTTTATTCGCCTGACGACGGCAGATATAAGTCTGTCGAAAGCACCAGTGGTAAAAACTAGTAATAACGCCGAATTCAGTGAACTCCTTATCCTTCTATTCGTTTTATAAAAAAAGTAAAAAATTAGTCATTATACTGAATTTCTGATTGTTTAAAGTTAATGATAGTTTTAAAATAATAATACTAAGTCTTATATGTAACATATACATACATAATATATCTGAACATATCTTTTCAGGAACATGCTCAGTATGCAAAGCCAGAAGAATTATCTAAAGATGCAATTTTTGCATCTATGTATCACAGTCTAATTCATTCTCCAGCTCTTGAAACCATGTTAAATCTTGAACATTCTTATTCCTTGCAAATTGGAGAACTGATTCAGGAACGTGATACAGCATTATCAAAATTGCAGAAAAGGTATATTAAACAATTTATAGCTTTGGAAAATTTTTCAACTTATAATATTTTAAACCTTACTTGTAATTGATTAAATACTAAATTTCGACTTCAAAGTGTAAGAAAGAAATACTGATATATTGCCATTACTGTTAACAATTGGCTTTGTTTTATGGATTCAGTATTCTAATGTTCACAAGGTAATTCATCATATTCCTGTAATTAATTTCATTGTGTTAAAAAATATCTTTAATCATCTTGTAGTATTTAACTGGAAATATCTAAAATTACTTATGCTAAATTTTAAAATACTCACTAATTTAATTTTTTTTTATTAATGATACTAAGTAAATAGTCATTATTATTATTCTGTATGTATCCTTGTTGAAGTGAAAGAATTTTGTAGTTGAACTGAATTGTTGAGCTAAACTGATCAATTTATAAGCATCCAGTATAAGTATGCACTAATATCAGTAAAGTCATTGAGGAGAAATGAAGCTAAGGGTGATCCATATGAGTGTGTGACCCAGAGCAGCAGTCACCAACCGGTGTCCTTGGACCACTGATGATCTGCAAGAAAATTTTGGTGGTCTGTGGAGAAATTTGGACGTTGATCAACTGAAAGTTATGTGACATATTATGAAAGAAATACAAAGTGCTTAAGTGCTTGTGTGAATTTTCAAGGCTCGGGTTGACCCCGTCACATGTTTCTGATGATCGTTTTAGCCCATAAAATTGGTTAGATCTGGGAATTGGGACACTTAACACCACTTAGTTAATTATGCTGACTAAGATGCAAATGAAAAATTGAACTTTTCCACCGTACTGCTTTGGGTGAAGCAGTACGGTGATTTTGCATCATGTCAAAGATAAAACTTGCAGTATTATCAGATAGTGATTCATTCATCAAATAGCAAAACTGTTTAGCTGTTTGCTTATGTATTAAGATTTTACACACTATTTTCTTCCTCTCTTCATCATTTTCACTTTTAATATGCTGATTATGTTCTTCACAATAGTTACAAATATCAGTCTGAGGAGTGCCAAAACCTAGGTTGAAGTCTGTTGTGAAGACTTTATAATAAAAATGATAGTTGCACGTTTTAACTTCTTAGTTATTCTTATATGCCTCGAGAAACATTTTCCACATAACTCTAATGTTCAGTTCTGAGGATAAGAATTTTCTATGTGGGGTCTAAAAATAGAAAGTAAACATAATAGATGAAAATATTACAGTACCAATTAGTTTTAATACCTAAAAGAAGTATAAAGTATTTAAGAGAGATCTATACTACGTAGTACGATCCAAAAGTTCGGGGACTTGGCTTAAAATTTCTTACCTTAAAAAGTTTATATTGCCAATGCATAACCACCTTTAAAGTAATCACCTTGGGCAACGATACACTTTTGCCAGTGCTCGTATAACTTCTGGAAGCACTGCAGAAAGCCATTTTTTGAAACCTCCCATAAGGCCTCCTGCGATGCTGCTCTCACCTCATCTGATGACACAAAACAGCGTCCCTGAAAATGCTTTTTCATTGATGGAAATAAATAAAAATCACACGGGGCTAAGTCCGGTGAATAGGCGGGGTGTGGAAGCACATTAATTCGAGTTGTCATGCAGAAGGTACCAGTCTCCACTTTGCCAGATCTGTGGCCATTTACGATGAATGAATTCTCTCAAACGACATAAAATGTCTAAATAATGCTCCTTGTTTACTGTTCTGCCTTTGGGAATAAATTCTGAATGAACAATTCCTTCAGAATCAAAAAACACCTCCATCATGACTTTTCCTTTGCTTGGTGCATGTTCTGTTAAAATACGCTGGCAACTAGTCTTTGATAAGTGAATAGCCGCAGCAATTTTTTCAAGGGTTTGGCAACGATCTTTGCGAACACATTGAGAGACCAACTCAACATTTTTCTCGTTCTGTGAAGTCAAAGGTCGGCCAGAGCGTTCATTGTCTGCGATGGATTCTTGGCCCTCTTTAAAACGCTGATGCCATTTGTACACCTTTGATTTCGCCATGGTAAAATCACCGTACACCTTTCTTAGCAATTTTAAAGTCTCCGTAGGTGTTTTACCTAAACACTGACAAAATTTAATGTTGTAGCGCTGTTTTTAAAACTCCATTTTTATTACGTCACAAAACAAAGGTAACTATCTCTGAAAGAAAACAACAGCGCTCACAGTTTAATCACGTGACATGGGCGAAATCAACCTGAACACACAGGAAAGGTTTGATAGAATCAATTTCATACACTGTAACTTTGAATACATGCTTTTGTTGTCATACATTACTGTAGTCCCTGAACTTTTGAATCGTACTACGTAATATTATAAAGAGGTAAAGTTTGTAAGTTTGGATGTAGAAGGTAAATCTCCAAAACTACTCATCCGATTTCAAAAATTCTTCCACCAATATTTAGAATGGAACTTTAGGGTGGACATAGGCTGTATATTATTCCGTTAAACATTCATATAAATTAAAAGATATCATCTAGGATTAAGGCTTTCATGACTAACAGATGGCACTAACTCTGCAAGTACGACGACCTAAGTTTGCTTTTCTGTGAGGATGAACTAAAGCAGATCACCTTCTATCTGTCTATATAAATAATGTAATGTTTGTATGTTCCTTCCGATTCCTCTGAAATTTTGACACAACATTGCATTTGAATATGCACGTGTTTTTATATAATATAAGTGTTGAAATTCCTTCCACTAGGGGAGATGAACAGGATTAAGGCTTACCATGAAGAACTCTGCTTCTATTTATACTATTTTAGATGCAGATTTTTGTGTTTTGATAGGGTACATCAAGAGAGTGTACACTAACAAGGGATTTTTCGAAATTCCCCCACAAGGGAAGTGTTATACATTTATAAGAGATACATTTTGAGCGATGTGGTGGGATCTGCTAGTTTATTATAATATAGAAATCCATCAGTTTATAAAGTAAGAAATTGACAGATAAGCTACCTTTTCTCAACAATAATGACCTGAAGTACATTTGAAGCTTTGGATGTGTTTGCATATCAGCACATCTCGGGTATGTTTTGTCCTTTGGTTGAAGCATTTACCTCCTCTCCTTTCTTTCATTGGATATCCCTTAGTAAAATAGAATGCAGCAAGACATTGAACTCATTTAGGGTCAATTCAAAGAATTTGCAAAATGTAGCACAATACACTTTTATGTTATCCTCATGACGTGTTTGAACAAAATATGTTACTGAAAAATTTTGTTGCTAGTTATCCTTTCCTCTTTTTCTTGCAGCATTTGTAATAAAATTATTTTGTTCAACTTTGTTCTTAATATCATAAAACAATGTATGGAATCTTATATAATCTGAATGTTGCAATTTCATTGTCTGACATCACCTATCATTATGTTCACGGAAAAGTGTTGGTCGATCATCATCACTTGCACAACTTTGGACATTTTGTTTATTTTTCTGCCATTCCGACGGCATACGCAACTGCTTTCTAGCATATCAACTAAATATTTTTCAAACTTCTTCAGAAAATGTGGCCATTATTAAAAGAAAAATTAAGAAAATAATCAAATACAATAGCAGTTGGACTTCAGAGAGCAGTCATTACTGTGAAATAGTGATGGGACCAAAATATATTTTGTAATTGGCTGTATGGAAATGCAAAAGTTTGGAAATAAATACAAAACAAAAAAGTTTCATTGGAAACAAAACCAATTTTTTGTCATTTTTTTTCAAAAGAAGAAATATCCATTTCGGAAAAAAAAAGATTGTAATATGATAGAGAAGCATATTATCAATGTGTTGGTATCATGAACTAAAATAAAAATGGAGATATGTCACTTTGGAAATAAACTCTTCAATTTCACTCAAAAATTGTCATATGATAGTTTTTCTCTTCTGTTCAATCAAAGTTTGTTTTAAAACATTTTTTTTTTTTAGTTTATCTCCAATCATATTATGGAAAATTACATACATAATTAAAAATTTTATTATGTCATAAATGTGACATACATATCAACAAAATATGTTCTGAATTAGACTATTGTCATATTGTGCATAGAATGTTTTGTTTTTTTAAAAAAAGCTGCTCAAATAACATTTGAATTATGGAAAAGTAGAGCAAGCGAACAAAAATTTCTGAAAATGATTGAAAACATTTGTGTGATTGTTTTTTACATTAAATCTAGCTACTGGAAACAATATGGAAGTGTCTTTAACTAAATAAAAGTCCCAAAAGTAAAAGATAATGTTTGGACTCAACTCCTTACAACTATAGAGATGGAATTGCTCTTTGTGGTATGGAAATATGCTTTGATGGATAAATTTGGCATAGATAAGATTGTTTATTTTATTTTTATTTTTACTTTTTTCATTTGGGTTATTATTATTTATGCATGCTTGTTATGCAAGCAGAAATCTTGTTTTCATTTTTGAGAGGTTTGAGTGCTTTTGTCTGTGTGCTACTGTCTGCAATTTGATTTCTTGAGGATGGTCTATCAATTAGGCTGAAAATGCTAGGAATTTTGAATAAAGTACTATTGTTCAGAAGTTGAAATGTGAATTGTTTAGATGTTGAATTGTGTATTAACAGAATGATCTGCAAAATTTATTGATAGCAAGAAGAGATCTGCATATAGGAAAAAGTTGGGAACATTAGTTTACAAAAGAAAAACAAGGCAAAAGAAGCCCTGGTTAATATCTATTTTAAAACAGTGACGTTTTTTATGCCTTAAAGATTAAATATTCAATACAAAATTGTTTTATACAGTGTTTTGAATGTGTCAAAAATTATTATACAGAACTTTATTTTTGTAAACTTAAGATTATATTGCAGATTTTAAAATGTGTTATCACCTAGTTTGTTACATTAATTTCTTACTTGATTAAACTAAAACTATGTCAGCATACTCTGTACTATTTGATTTTTTTATGTTAGATATTATGATATGATTTAATTAGTGGTTGAAAATTTGAAAATGCAGTCTAAATTAGATGTTTTCATTAGGCAGTCTGAAGAAATGGAAAATGCAGTACAAAAAGTGGGCATTGTTTATACAGATCGTGACATTAATGAATTAGCAACACAACATTTTGAAGAAAATCAGGTTTGATTTAATAAGAATTAAAACTAATTTTTGAATTATTTATTTTATATTAAAATACAATGGAACCAGGTTAACTTGAATCAGTCAGGAGGGAAAATTTTGGAGTTTCAAGTTAGAAGTTTGAGTAAAAAGCAAGGTTTTGTGTACAAAAATATTATGTGGATAGTTTATTATGGTCAGTGACCATAATAAACTATCCACACAATATTTTTGTGGGAATTATTATGTCAAAACATTGTCAATGTAAACTCTTGTTGTCCAGAAACTCAAACACCAAATGGTTTAGCAACCTGCTGAGAGATGCATTCCTGAGTGGTTGATCCATTTACTTCTGTTTAGTAAGAATATTTTTAAATTGTTATATTTTGTGCCTAGAATTGATCTGTTCATTTATTTTTTATTGCAAACATACTTTTTACAAACTCAACTCTTCAAGACTGTTATATTTTTAAAACTTTTACATAGAATTGGACCATAATTGTTATTTTTTTTTAATTAATTTATCAAAAATTCATATATTGATATTTATTCTGTTGGCTAGTCAGAGATCATCATCAGTAATCAAATAAAGCAAAAAAAAAAAAAAAGAAAAGAGTTTGAAAAAAGCAGGTTTGAATGGCATTTACATTATCTAGGTCACATGCTGTCTGGAAGCTTCCACTCCACCTACTGTCACATAGCACAATATTTATTTTTAGTTGTACATGGTTTCTGCACTTTCTAGGAAGTTTCTGATTAGTTTATTAGATAGATAAATGTAAATGATTTTATTTGATGGAGAATTAAAATTTCAGAGTTAATGAAAATACTATCAAAACTCCATTTGAATTAAACAGTTCAGCAAATTCAAGTTATCCAGTTTGATTTAATATGTTGGATAATTAGGGAAAGAAATTGACTGAGTTATTCTTGTTTAAGTTAACCAGGTTCTATTGTAATAAATTTAATATAAACTATACCCGGGGTTTATACTCTGGATATAATTTGTGTATATAATTAATGATAACTACTCAATATTCAAAACAATCTTATACAGGTTTAATGAATTTATATCTGGACAAGATTGTTTCTAATATTGAGAAGTTTAACATTAAAGTGTTAAACTTACATATAAAGAATTCTTTCACTGGATATGTGGCAATATTCAGCTTACAGAATGATGGCATTGATGCAAGGATAGATTGTTTTGGAATAACATCAATGCTAGTAAAGTGGCTACATGACAACCAGATAACTTTATTAAAGGCTGACAAGAATAGAGCATTACTGTTAATGAGAACTTCTTACATTAGACTTCTGGACAATTATGTTGCAAGTGTACAGTGTGAACTGGCAGATGAGGATTTCTGTAGCCATACTTGGACCAGTGTTACTTTCACCACTGGTTGCCTAAGGACACTGTGACATATTTTTCTAATGTGAGAGTCTGCCTAACTCGTGAGCATGGAACTTTTGAACCTGGGCGACATCCAAGCTGGCATTACACTTGGATTGTGTTATCATCATGGTTAGATCACTATTTCTTCCCACAGACCTCATTGACATGGGTGACCCTACCAGGAGCATATGCTGCAACTAGCATAGCTCTGTAGTTTGTCAGATTTTCTAAGCTCTCTCACCATTGCAAGGTGGTGACTAATGAGATAGTTATTATTATTATGTTGCAAATGTCATGCTCAGCTGATGCTGGTGCCAAGTGCTATGCTGGACTAAAGTCAAGGCATAACTACCCAAATAAGTGCAACACTAAGCTGTGTTGTTGGTGTATGTGTCAATGACTTGTGTTTTCAATTTATTTACTTTCATTGTAACATTTTTCTGTTCAATAAAGTCCTGGTGCAGCTGGTGACCTCCCCTTCCCCTTCTCACTTCTCTTTCACATTTTCATCCCCTTTGGCCTCTGCTGCAAATAGCTTTTCCTTTCGTCTAACACCTTCTCACTTCTTTTCATTCCCTTTAAAGGAAATACCATTGAGTAATGCCTTCTAAACTTCTATATGTAATGTAATGTATGTGTCAATGTCTAGAAACTTCCTAAGGATGTGACATGTTCAATATTGTGGCTTTCTGTAGTGTCACATATATGTTTTTATTAAGGCTTAACATTTCTATACTTTCATATAGTGTATGTGGTATGATTTCAGTGGAAGAGAGACAATAAATACAAAATAATATTGTAAGGAACCAAGTCCGAGCATTATTTTTAGTTACTTTTTATTTTGCTTATTCTATTTTTGTTTGGGGCTTATGTTTTGTTGGGACGAAGGTTTCCTCACCATTCACCTTAGAAACTTAAAAATAGAAGAGAAACCAACTTGCCGACGAAAGAAAAGCGCTGTAGAAAAAACTCACACACACTTGCGCTCCCGAGCAGAAAAAAGTAAGTTAGCACTGAGAAAAGGGGGAGACCCCACAAGCACAACTTAGAAACTTGTTAAACCTTAAAAGAATAAAACATCCTGAAAATTGTCAAAAAGAATAATGTAAAAGGTTAGCGAGTATTGTCGGAAAATAGGCTGCCAGACAAACAGAAAAAAGTTTGTTAGCAAATAAGTATGTAAATGAGGGGAGTGATCGCACTCAGAATTGTGACGTCACCTCATAGTATAAAGACCGAACCTCAAGTGAAGACGGACGAGGTGAGCTTCTGTTAGCAACGAGCTTGGTGAGCTTCGTAGCAGTGAACAAGAGAGGTGTCCGATAGGATCAAATAGTTCCAAGGTGATTTTGAAGTTATTCGATTTGTGGATCGACGATTAGAGAAAGTCTTGAGAGTTGAGGAAAAAGGTTCCTAGTATATTGAGGTGACGATTAGGACCTTTAATTCATAAGAATTATTGTTTATAAGTTAAGTCTTTGAATTTTGTCGAATTCCAAAGTGGAATAGAATTAAGTTAGAAAATAGATCGATTTGAGTTTTGTCAGGTTGATTCTCATTGATTTTCATTGAATAAATTGTTATTTGATTTTTACTAAATTTTGTATATAGTTTATTAATAGAACTTTATTAAATATTATTGAATTGTTTATTGACTAACTTTGTCATTGTTTAATTCGGTGCACGCTTAAAGTCCAGGCCTGGCACATTAACGCGAATCCGTGTAAAGTACCCGTTAGGTAACGACTATTTCCGGCACACAGTTGTGTCAATAATTGTTGTAGAGGGCAGAAAAATAATATAGTACTTTACAACATCCTATCCATCCTCCACAATTGCCTTATTTCTTGGATGACCAAATTATACTTATTGAATTCTTCATTGTGAGCATTTTTCATGTTATGAATTTGTAATGGAGACATCTATTATATAAGCATTCTTATTGCATTTGTCAATGACGATGATGTCAGGTTTATTGTGATGAATTGTTTTATATGTGATTATTGTTCTGTCATAGTATATTTTGTGTTGTTTTCTAATACTGCCTGTAGAGTATATTCATAATATGGTACTGGATGTTTATTAATCTGTGTTTGTGTGCAAGCTCTTCGTGTATTATATTTGCTACTTCATTATGAGTATGTAAATATTTGTTTGTGCTAAGAGCTTGTAATCAGAGGCTATATGTTGTATTGTTTCAAGCAGAATGTGGCATTTTCTGCAAGAGTTATTTGTGAGTCATGCATCCTTCAGAATGTGTTTTCTGTAGGTTTGTGTTTATGACCTGATGTTGAATGACAACCATATAACCCTTAGTCTCTTCAAACAGGCAGCCCTTAGTCAGCCAGTAGTTTGATACAGTTTCGTCAACTTAATCCTGAGCTAGGTCATAGACATTCCTACTATGAAGTGCCTTTGGGCCCAAGCCTTACTTAGCAAAATGGAGTGGAAATACTAGGACTCGTCAAAGGTATTTCCTAGTATGATGGAAGAGAATAGATGAAGTTGGGAGAGTAAGTAGTAGAAAGGAAAAAGTGAAAGGAAGGTTAGTGAAGAGGGAGAGTCTGTTGGCACCTTCATTGCATTTATTTTATGAACAAAATGCAGTACAGTATCCAAGTTACAGATATTGAGACAATACAGAATTTTTTTTCATTCAAATGTATAGATTTACATAGTATAATAGTACAAATATTAAAGAGCAACACTTTGTATTGTCATCATCCTGTGACCTCTAAGCCTAGGTCCAACAGAAGAGATGACAGTGGAGGACATTGGTTAATAATCTAGGGGCCTGATGCTGACAGAGTTGCAAAATTACTAACACGATACACTGTTTACTGGAACAAAAACAATACAAGAATGCTATTACAGAAACAAAACTACATAACATGTAGAATACCAGATAGGTGTGAAAGTCTTAGTCACTGATCTGTGGTTCTAGTGCATTAGTGGTGCAAATGAAGGTCATGAGTTCTTGAAAAACAACTTGGTTCCTCATCAAAACATTCATTGTGCATTGCCAGTTGTATCCCTGAAGAATGATAGCCCTTTTGAGCTTATCATGCTGTTGTGGTGTTTACAATGGAAAATTAGATGCTGAGTGGTTTGGATTGATGTTCCATCACAGTCAGTTGGGGCTATCATGGTGCTAAAGTGGTGTTAATACCTTCTTTTGATCTATATTCTCTGATATGTTGGGATGACTCTTTCATTTGAGAAGTCTGTCGGAGGCCATCAAACTTGGCTGCATGTGTGAAATCCGCGAATCTGACACAGTTGTCAGAAAAAAATATAAACAACTCCGATAGAAAAAAATATTCCTAGTGAGAATTAGATCGGAGGTCACTGTTTGTGATAACAATTAGATGGAAAAGTTGACACATAGGTGTCAAGAATGAACTGTTATTCTCAATATTTGACAATCATGTCACTAAAAATAAAACAAACACCTTTCTCTATTCCAGCACACTTTTAATGCGTTGAAAAACGTTTTCAATCGTTTTAATCGATCATCATCAGTTCAAAATTCGAACTATATAACGAACAAAGCATTCGAAAAAATACAAAAATTTACATCACTTATTTACAACTTAACGCTAAAGCGCATGCACGTACTTATAAAACGTATAGATTAAACCTAAGTAATTAAAAATAAAAATAACAATATTATATATCAATTAATATTATAAAACAATTAATAGCACCCCTATGCGGTTGTAATAGTTAATCTATTTTATCATAAAAGGGCTTCCAGGCTGTTGATAAACTTTTGGCGTCTCTGTAGTTGATGCACTGCGCGGTCGTATGTGCCTTGTGTATTTCAACTTTTTCCAGGTGTTTCACCGCCTGTATCCATCTTGTAGGTTTAATAATCGCTGCCTGATCCCAGTATACTTCAATTCCTTGTTGCTTTGCAAACGCTGCGAGGACCGTGCTATCAAGGCTCCTATTTACTGAGTATTTGTGCTCATCAATCCTTTTCTTTAGGTTCCGCATAGTTGCTCCTATATATACTAGGTCGGAGTTAAATCTATGGTCCTTCATAGGTATCGAGTACACTCCTGTCATGCTATTACGTTCAAATCTTTTCTTATCATTTCTTAGAAGCTTATACACTGTAGGATTACGTCTATAAATTATTTTTACATTTCTATTTCTGGCAACTTTCTTAATAATTTTATTTAGAGACGGATGGTAATTAATTACAATTCTTTCCCTTAGTTCAGTTGCTCTTTGTTGTCGATTCCGTTTTTGCATCCTTGTTATCAGTGCATTGATTGCCTTTCTTCCGTATCCCTGTTGCTCAGCTATGCTCCGTATATACTCCAATTCCTTATAAGTGTCATATATGCTGGTACAATGTGTGTAAGCCCTTGTAATCCATGATCGAAATGCTGCCAATTTGATATGTTCTGGATCTGAAAAATTCTTAGGTATGATGATTGGTTGATAAACTGGCTTACGGTATATATTCGTTTTGATCTCACCTTCTTTGCATGTAATTGTTAAATCTAAGAAATTAACAATATTTTTACTCTCCTGGTCTAGTTCTAATGTTAGACCATACGGGTTACTGTTGATTAAGCTTATAAAACGGTGTGTATTTCTATTATTTTTCCACAAAACGAAGATATCATCTACATACCTCGCATATATTATTATATCATTCTGGAAAGAGGGTAACATATTACTTTCTAGCTTTCTTAGCACCAACTCACAAAGAATGGCTGACATTGGGCTATCCATTGGTACGCCCCGTTCTTGCAGATATGTTTTTCCTTCAAATTCGAAGAACGATGTATGGCAAATCAAATCTTTTTATTTGCTAACATCAAAAATGCTATTAAATACCATAAACACATTTTAGAATTAACTTATTTGATTTGCCATACATTACGTACCAATGGATAGCCCAATGTCAGCCGTTCTTTGTGAGTTGGTGCTAAGAAAGCTAGAAAGTAATACGTTACCCTCTTTCCAGAATGATATAATAATATATGCGAGGTATGTAGATGATATCTTCGTTTTGTGGAAAAATAATAGAAATACACACCGTTTTATAAGCTTAATCAACAGTAACCCGTATGGTCTAACATTAGAACTAGACCAGGAGAGTAAAAATATTGTTAATTTCTTAGATTTAACAATTACATGCAAAGAAGGTGAGATCAAAACGAATATATACCGTAAGCCAGTTTATCAACCAATCATCATACCTAAGAATTTTTCAGATCCAGAACATATCAAATTGGCAGCATTTCGATCATGGATTACAAGGGCTTACACACATTGTACCAGCATATATGACACTTATAAGGAATTGGAGTATATACGGAGCATAGCTGAGCAACAGGGATACGGAAGAAAGGCAATCAATGCACTGATAACAAGGATGCAAAAACGGAATCGACAACAAAGAGCAACTGAACTAAGGGAAAGAATTGTAATTAATTACCATCCGTCTCTAAATAAAATTATTAAGAAAGTTGCCAGAAATAGAAATGTAAAAATAATTTATAGACGTAATCCTACAGTGTATAAGCTTCTAAGAAATGATAAGAAAAGATTTGAACGTAATAGCATGACAGGAGTGTACTCGATACCTATGAAGGACCATAGATTTAACTCCGACCTAGTATATATAGGAGCAACTATGCGGAACCTAAAGAAAAGGATTGATGAGCACAAATACTCAGTAAATAGGAGCCTTGATAGCACGGTCCTCGCAGCGTTTGCAAAGCAACAAGGAATTGAAGTATACTGGGATCAGGCAGCGATTATTAAACCTACAAGATGGATACAGGCGGTGAAACACCTGGAAAAAGTTGAAATACACAAGGCACATACGACCGCGCAGTGCATCAACTACAGAGACGCCAAAAGTTTATCAACAGCCTGGAAGCCCTTTTATGATAAAATAGATTAACTATTACAACCGCATAGGGGTGCTATTAATTGTTTTATAATATTAATTGATATATAATATTGTTATTTTTATTTTTAATTACTTAGGTTTAATCTATACGTTTTATAAGTACGTGCATGCGCTTTAGCGTTAAGTTGTAAATAAGTGATGTAAATTTTTGTATTTTTTCGAATGCTTTGTTTGTTATATAGTTCGAATTTTGAACTGATGATGATCGATTAAAACGATCGAAAACGTTTTTCAACGCATTAAAAGTGTGCTGGAATAGAGAAAGGTGTTTGTTTTATTATTTAATATTTCCAGTAAGCATTTAGTTATTTAATCATGTCACTCCTTTCCCACGACAATCGAATAAAAGCTTGAGCCCCCAGAAACGCAGGGCAATCCAAAGGAAGTTATACTTGTCAATGTGTGCATCTTGTCTTCTGGACCTCCATACAATGGACTCGAACAGACAAAAGGAGAAGATATCGGTAGAAGACAGACCACAGCTTCGAACTTTCATACTTATCACCATACTACAGTTTCTATGCTGGACTACGATTTCTATGAACCATTCAACGCATACCATTCATTTCCTCGTAGAGGTATTTTTATTACAGCATGGTGAACTCTATCTCTCCTAGAATAGGCTTAGCTGCTAAGAGCTGCCCCTTTGTATATTAAATACACTCAAACAAACCTTTATATATGCAGCCGTAATTTAATAGATAAATTCAAACGTTTTCGACCATATTCAATGGCCTTTATCAAGAAAAACTGAAAAATCGAACTTCGAATTAAAAATTTGCATTACCGATACAAGCGTTATTTTTGGAACGTTTTTAAAAAGATATTCTATCGTATATGCGCCATCTCTACATATTGGCTATAAATAGTTAAAATAATACCAGTAAATACATTAAAACACAATAAAGTGTTAAAATAATGCCCGTAAATACATTAAAATACAATAAAATGCACATAGAAACAAGAGTTAAGAGAGTTGCCGCTATGCTATGCATGTTCGCCATACTGCCGATATTTTGCTTGCATCCCGGAAGTTGATAGCTAAACCTTTTTGGCTTGTTTTGCAGATATGCCAGGCTTCGGCGTATCTGAGGTGCTTTTTGTCGCGTACTATTTGTATCAATTTAGCTTGGTCCCACTCCGCTTTGACCTCTTGTGGGTCGGCTAAGACGTACGTCGCCAGCGCTGTGCACAGCTGTTCTTTTCTTATATTTCTCTGATGCTCTAACAGCCTTTGTTTGATGGATCTTCCGGTAGCCCCGATGTAGAACATCATATTCTGCCTTCGTGTGTCTGTAACCGGGATTCTGTAGACTCCTGGAATAATGTTCTTGTCCACAGCATCTTTGTCTCTGCCCTTAGCAACTGATAAATAGTGGGACTCCTTTTGTATATTATTCTTTTCTTTGTAGCAGCTCCTATTTGCCTATATACGTTGCTTAGCGAGGCCTTGTACTCCATCGTTGTGAACTCTTCTGTATTTTGTAGACTTCTCATCTTGCTACGTGTCTTACATAGGCTTTTTATAGCTTTAGTATTAATCCCGTGTCTCTTAGCTAATTTATTGATATAACTGAGCTCTTCGTTTCTGTCCTGGGTACTGCTGCAGTGCGAATAAGCTCGCGTGATGAGCGCCCGGAATGCTGCTAGCTTATACTTAGGCGGGTCGTGTGAATTCCATGGGATAAATATCGGGTTGTACGTAGGCTTTCTGTAGATTTTAGTGAGAAAATTCCCTTTGCTGTCAATTTGTATATATAAATCCAGAAAGTGTATGCATGTATTACTTTCTTGCTCTAGTTCAATTTCGAGGCCGAACTTGTTGTCGTTAACGTTCTTTGTGAATTGCTGTAAGTTGGGTTTGACACTCCATAAAATAACCACGTCATCGACGTACCTTGCATATAGTAGGATTTGCGTTTCGTAACTGGGCACAATGGCATTCTCTAGCGTTCTTAACACCATCTCACATAATGTACCCGCCATTGGGCTTCCCATGGCGACGCCCTTCTGTTGCGTGTACGTGACGCCTTTAAAGTTAAAAATAGAAGAAAAAGTTGCTAGATGCGTTAACTCTAAAATATGCTTTCTCTTCTTTTCTGGATGCTTGATCTTGATATATTTGTCTAATATTTAATCACATTTAACCAACTATGTTAACCTAAGATTTTAATAAATGCTGTCATTTGTTTAACCTGTCTCCTATCTATCAAAGGACACCTGCTGACTTGCTCACCTCCCTTGCCACTCGATAAAAAGCCATTCGAAATAACAACGTGGGCGGTCTTTAGAGACTGTTGCCGAGTAAGTGGTCATTAGGGATTTGATGAAGGAATGATCCAACAAGGAATTTATTTACAATGTTGATGAGACCGGTTTAAATTGGAAGAAACTACCCAACGAATTTTTAGCATGAAGGCATGAAAATACTGCACCAGAGTACAAAACTAGTGAAGAATGTGTCACCATTATGGTGTGTGCCAATGCAGCAGACAGACAGACTCCCACTGCTTGTCATTGGGAAATCACAGATGCTTTAAAAATATCAGAAGTCTTCTGGTTGAATATGACCATCAGAAAAAAGCCAGGATGAATGGAAAAATTTTTAAACGATGGTACGAAGAACAATTCATTTCAGAAGTGAAAAAATATCAAAACTCCATAGATAAAAGAGGAAAAACATTATTACAGTAGAGTGTCGATTTTTCCAAAAGTCAATCATCAGAAAGAATTCCAGTCAGCAAATTTAAATTTTCGCCAGTGCTGTGGCGCTTCAATCTTTGGCTATGTCTTGGGCTACTCAAATATTTTATGTTTTTGATACTAAATTAACATCTGAAGTATAATTTTTTATTGTTTTTATATTTTTCAATATATTTATTTTGTTTGTACAAAATAAAAAAATAAATTTTTAACGATACAATAATCTTTGTTAGGCTTAACATCGATGAAAATTCAACGCAAAGTGACATGCAACGGAGAAAAATTTTGACATCGCATATGTTAAACTATTTTTTCGTACATAATCGGTTATCCGAAATATTAGTTATCCGAACAACCCCAGTCCCCAATTGATTCGGATAATTGACGCTTTACTGTATTAAGATATGATAAGGAACCCCTGGAAATAACACTGGTCCCAGTTGTTTACAACATACTCTTAACAGACCACAGACTTGTGCACGATTTCTGCTATGTTGGACCATCCTGAGATCCATGCAACAACACTTAAATGAACACCAGGATGATGTTATTAAAACTGATTTAGACTATGCTAGACCGAGGTCTACCAAGCTGACACAAACAAATAGCCGGCTTACAAAATATTACTTTATTTAACACAGGCTTTGAGTTCAGCAACTGAGGGCTCATATGAACTCTCAACATAAACTCATTTACACCACCACGTGTCCCGAATAGAATATTCTTAATCCCCTCACTCTCCTTCCTCCTTCGCTTAGCGTAACACAGTCCAGACCTGTTACATTAATGCATGAAGAATGTTTTGTTTAACAGTCTACTCACTAGAAAATCCGGCACCTAAACGATCGGGTGTTGAACCAACGTCTATTCCTAGTTGGGAAATATTTGCTACCGTCGATGTATCGGGCATTATAGCTTCTTTAATTGTACAGTCCACTCGGTTCCTTCTGCGTACAGCACGGATGAACTTTGATTCTGTCCCCTTCTCTCGATGTTTGAATTCTATCTCCTTTCTCCTTCAGTAAGTTTCCTCTTTTCTCGATGGCGTTGTCTGAACTTTTTCGAACGGCAATCCTCCATATATGACAAGGAACAAGAAAAAAAAAGACCTCTGGCTCACATGCGTACCTGCTATATATACTTCTGGTTTTCCAATCCCACCTGACCCCTGCGGTGGCCAATCAAAAGGTCCGGTTTCAAACAAAGAAGGGAGGTAGAGAGTAAGTGGTACACGTGTCTGAACAGACGACAAACACAAAGAAAAAAAACCGACACAATTGAAAAAACTAAAACTTAAGTCTAGTACAAATGGTAATAACTATACAAATAATATTTATATACAATACTAAGAATAACCAATAAGTTGCAGAGCACTACAAAACCAACCCAACCACCGCCTTAGCAGCACATGCCATCACTAATCAAGGTTCTGCAAGTATTGAATGGAACAGAGCTTGAATTGTCCAACTAATAGGGTATTACCAACACATATGGTATGCAGAGGCATTTCATATTTATAAAGTGATGTATATGGGATATTCTATCAATTATAAGGACGTTAATTCTCTGTTGTCAGTTTGGGACAAAAACGGTGGTAATCTCTGTTAAAAGCAATAGCCTATTTGGAGAAAATACATACTTGGAGTCAAACAATAGCTTACCAATCAACTACAGCAAATGCATCTATATCATCTTTTCCAAGAACTCTCCCCTCCAGAGAAGCCCTAATATAAGAATCAATGGTAACAAAATTCCAAGGGTAAAAGAGATTAAATACCTAGGTATAATCCTTGATCAATGTCTTGAATGGACAAAGCATGTTGATTATGTCAGCTCTAAAGCTGGTCAAGTCACCAATATTTTGGGTAGTATTGCCAAAACATCTGGGGATCAGCTCAAAAGGTGCAAACCACATTTACCTACGAGCTATTGATCTTACCAAGCTCGATGCCACACCATTATGGACCTCAGATGCAGACAAGTCTCTCATCCAAAGGAAACTACTAAAGACTTGAAGGATTTCAGCCATTTGGATCTGCAAGGCATATTGCACTGCACCTACATCAGCCCTCTTGGTTATCTCAGAACTCATGCCTATCCATATAAAAGCTAAGGCAAACTACTGGCTCTGGTAAATGACCAATGTAGTCTACACTTATTTTAACATTGCACAACACACTGGTGGTTTGCTCCCTGGCCTCCCAGAGAATGCCTGGGATGTCATCAACAATGACGGCATTGAACAAAAGGTCACTACTAGTGAAAGAAACACCAAGCTTCCTGTTATTCTTAGTGACTTTTGCAGTAATCAGTATTCTCCTTGTGACATAGCTAAGTATATTGATGGCTCAAAAAACAACGTTGATTTGGCATACATCTCTACAATCACAACACTAACACAATCCACAGAGCTGCTTTTAGGCTGGAACCTTATTGCTCTGTCCTGCAGACTGAGTTGCTAGCCATTCAAAAAGTGGTAGACCACATATATGTGAGAAATCAGACTTCAACATAAACAATTTAACATTGTAACATCAACTTTCACACCTGGGAATAAATTATGTTTGGTTCTCAGCAGTAAAAGCGATGCTTTCTCATAACCTTCCGACCTACTATCTTGATTTCTCCAAGTCAATATAGCCAGAAACTGCAAATTTAGGCAGTTGTTGCCAGTTCCTTAACGGAATATCATCCCTTATTTAGTGCCAATGGATATGCCTAATTCTTGCAGATTCATTCATTCATGGGTGTTCTGTCCTAGGACAGGTCCGTGGAAAGCAGTCAAATTATTGAATTCTCCTTCTTCAACATTCTCTATTTCGGGCTTCCTCTTTTATTTCTTTATAAGTTTTGCCTAGTAAAACATCATCTATCAATACTTTTCTTTTTCTTCCTCTTTGTTTCCTTGCATCAATTTTTCCTTCTAATGCCACTCGCATTAATCCTTCTCCTCGCAATATATNGAAGTTCGATTTTTCAGTTTTTCTTGATAAAGACCATTGAATATGGTCGAAAACGTTTGAATTTATCTATTAAATTACGGCTGCATATGTAAAGGTTTGTTTGAGTGTATTTAGTTAAGAAATGCAGTCTCTGACGAGTTAACTTAACTACGATGTAATATTTTCTCACATATTAATTCATATACGATATTCAATCTATATTAATATTAAAACTGAATAATTAGCAGAATAATTAAGCCAGGCACTATATTTATGTATATATTGGAATAAAGAGAGAACAAACTATAAAGATGAGAAAGTCTGATAAACAGGATAAATTAATATCATTGAAAGAAAAAGTTAGGAATATTTTAATTAGAGGTGTAAATATATGTATATGTTACTGTGAAAGACCGAAATTAGTGAATGTCGATATTCTCCGGTGAATGTCGACACATTCAAAATACGTCGGTGAAAGACCGAATATTTAGTTAAATTATTATACATTCGAACAATCGCCGGCGTATGTCGACAAACACAGATAAGTTTTGGTGGAGGTCGAAATGACACCCGAGAAGCCGATGTCGACAGAGAGGCGATAGTCTGTCGCCAAATTCTTCTCCATTTCCTTCTGCTCAAATTGATGATACCGTACGAATACAAGTCCCTGATGTCGACAGTGGCCGCACAGATGCCCGAAATGTGTTGGCGGTTGTTGTTGGAATAGAAGACTCCAACTTTTATAAATTAGCAAACAAAAATATTACCCTCAAACAGCTTTATACCCGTAATCAGTTCGTAATTTGTAAAGAAAAGTTACTTTCCATAGATGAGATTTCTTCTTGAAATATCGCTGAGAGAAGCAGCTGCAGCTATTTGGAAAAGTGGAGGACAAGACTATACACGCTGTCATTGCAAAAAGAAGTGTTCCACGAATAAATGCAGTTGTAAAAGCAAGGGACTCTTGTGTAATTCAAGGTGCCATAACAGTTTAAGTTGTTGCAATAAATAAGATTGTATAATGTTAATCACATAATTTATGTGTAAGTTCATTATTGTATTATTTTCTTTAATGATATAGAATGTACTGTTCGTTTTAGGTTCAACAGTTTATTTACATATACTATTACTTAAGCTTTCTCCTATTTTGACATATTAAAAAGTTGCATTTTTGTCTTAACGTAATAAAAATATTTTTATTCAACATTCACCATCAGCGCATTCTGAATGTCGACATTTGCCGGTGTAAGTGAGAAATAACGATATTTAGGAAATATTTCGGACATACACGAAACGACTGTGTGAATGTTGACATTCGCCAGATTTCGGTCATTCACAGTAACATATATAAATATTGGTGATAAACTTAAATGGACTTCTATAGACTCTTAGGAATTAATAAAGAGAATCAGGAATTTAGATCTAGGATTTAAAAAGAAATCTTAAAAGGAAAGATATGTTTTCTATATAGAGAGAAAGGATTAGATAATTGTATTGAAAGGCTGAATAATAAAATTCGACTTCACTTAAACAATGGAATGATGATGATAATAGTTGATTGTAAATAAAAATATCCAGCACCGAATTGCGTAACTTTCCCGGCAAAATAGTTAACATTTTGTATAGTACCATATGTCATGAGATTTTGTTTTAAGAAAAAAATTATTTTATTATTATAAAATGGCAAAAAGTTTAATTTTGAGGGTAGAGATGAGTCTTATAAAAATATTGTAAATGCTAATAACGAATAAAATCGTCATTTTCTTTAACTACGAAAATTTAACGGCATCAAATTCACCTGATACACAAACCTCCCTACAAAATTTCCGAAATTTTCAACAAAAAACAGAAATTATTAAACTTCAAAGTGAGTGAACAAAATCGTGCTTCCATACACTAACAGCCATACATACAGAAAAACCTCCAACTGTTTTTTGCATTTCTTGACATTTCAACATACCCTTAGTCTAAAAATATAAAAATCTTGGGGGCGGTCAGTTTTTGATCGATCGCCATACTTTTCTTCTGTTATATAACAGCCAGGAAAGTAAAAATAGCAACATTAATATACTATATCTTTAAAGTTAATTAGTCTAAAAAGAAAAATTTACCTCAAATAAGAAATACTGTATATAAGAAGAAAATATTATTTAGTAAAACTTAAAATAGGAACTATTAAATTACATAAATTAATTAACGTCAAGTATTACAGTACTTAAATTATTTTTAATGTAATTAAAGCATTTAATTATTATTATATTTAAATACTTTAGGAAAAAATCGTAAAATTATTATATAATGTTTTGCATATTCATACGTTTTTAAATAATTTTTTCATTTTAAAATGAATTAATGATTCTCAAATTTGCAAACTAACACGGAAAAAACTATGTACAGAATCACCGAAATGACGAAAATTTCCAGTAAACAACATTATTTTTTAATTGAATTTATTTTACTTGTCATTATTTTATTATTATTACGATTCTAAATTACAATTACATTTTTTCTTGGGTTTTTAATATTAAATAAAATTTATTTATTTATTGTTTAATTTTTAGGATATATATTGAACGTAACACAAAAAATATCTGTCTTATAGCAGTAACAAACTGTAGCCTATACGTTTTGTTACAAAAACAAATATTTTCATAGTTACATTTTTTATTTTAAAATAAACGAGTAAACAAACTAACTAATTATTTATTCAAAAGTTATCGATTAAAAAACAACTGAATAAAATTAGATTTTTCTAAACATTTCTCTAGAAAATTACATTCACTTTGTAGATTGTATGGTAAAATTAATTAAAAAACAATACAATGAATGGAAGTTTACAGGCAGAGAACACGATAAATTATAATATAGCTTTTATCAAAACTGAATTGAAATTTTATGTAAACATATAAATAAAATAATTAAATGATTGTATAAATTTATTTTATTTTCAAACTATTACAAAAAGCTTTTAGTATGTAGAAAAATAAAGTATACTATAAAATAAAAATTTTGAAATCATTCATTTGATCTATTTAGTTTCTACATTTAAATTTGCATTGAAAATTTGAAAAATTTCTGACAGAATTCTAAAGAAAAAAAAAGAAAACAGAAAATAAAAGAGGGATTTTTTTAGAATTAAAGATGCCTCTTTATACAATTTTTTCATTACAAAAACTTTTGTATCTAATGTTTAACATGTTTTAGATATATTTAAAGTTGTTTAACATAGCTAAAATTTAATAGAAACGAATATTAATATTAAAATATATTAAATATTTTAGCCTAATGCATAGATAGAATTTAATTTTAATTATTTAATGAATCTAAAACCATATGAATTTCTTATTTCATTTTACAACGCATATAAATTAAAGTTGGCCAATAAAACTTTAATATTAGCTATCATACTGTAACAATGTTAAATTTACTTTCTATAGAAGCTATATAAGATATAACGATAACTTTTTTTAGTATTTAGTTTTTAGATAGAGTACTATAATAATTTCTGCACATAATAACGATATTACAGTACTTGTATATAAAGCATAATCTACTGATTGCACTAGTATTGTATATTACTACCCCATATGTAGTATTATTTTAAATAATTTATTTGCATTTATTTATATGAATAGCACGCACACATACACACACACATATATATATACACAGTATATATTTTCCTGTTTCACAATATTTGTTTGTACAGAGACAAATTATATTATTTTCATAATTGATTAAAGTTACTATAAACTGTATCCTGTTACAGAGATTATTGAAATGCGCTAATTAATTAATTGACGATTTGATTAAATTAATTTGAAAGTAATATATTTTATGAATCATTTCTAACAATTATAATGTTTATCACACTTTAAAAATGACAAGCTTAATAAATGACAATAAGTTTGACATAAAAATTTTGCCAAGAGTTACTGATCTTTCAAAATGTCCTGAGATTATTAATACATTTTGTCAGAATATTTAATAACTGATATTTAATAATTTATATTTATTTATATAATTATATTAACTTTAATGACTTTTTAAATAAAGTGTATTAAGTCTTTTGAGAATATTCTTCAATTAACACGATTGTAAGCAACAGTAAATATTATTGTTTAACGAATAAGAGTTTAGTGCCAAAATCAGTAAAAACCCAGAAAAAATATTTGGTGTACTTGATAAGAAAGATATTGTTAAAATCCCTGTTAGAATCCCAGTTAGTAATTTATTTAACGTATAATTAAAGCATCAATAACAACGACACTTAATTGAAAATCAAGTGCTCAAATTAAAGCGTTGCGAGAAGAAACATGTGTGTTGAGATATTTACTGGAAGATTTGTGATATCTAATTTTGTAATTTATAAAAAAAAACATATAATAAATATCTGGAAACAGAAAGTTACAAGAGAAAGAGAAAAATGAAAAAGTAGCCACCAAGAATATTTTTATGACAATAACTTAGGCAGAAAATAATTTTTCTATTATTATGAAGAAAAAATTAATAATTTTTAAGTTTGTGACTGAGTGTTGAAATAATTTTATATCTTCATTAATACATGGCATTTTTAAAACAAATGCAAGAAAATTCAGATGATTCTTGTCTATCATAGTATTTGTACAATTATAGATAATTAATTTATGGTTAATNAAAGCTTCCTAGGGTTTCTCGACCACCTGGATTTGATCCCGGATTCCCTAAAGCGTTTGGTTGACTTCAATATTATTTCATAATTTTTTTCCTCTTTTCTTAATTAGCGACAGAGATTTAACGTTTATCAATAAATTAGCCTACTTAAATTTCAATTTAAGCTATTTTTATAATTATAATTAAGATTTTATACATATTTGATTTAACTGTATTTAATGTGATAGTAAACGTTTCAATTCACAAACAAACAATTCTTTGTCATCATACTTTATATTTATATTTTAGATAAACACATGTATTTTAAATACATAGTTTGTTTGAATATCACTGGAGGAAAAAAATGCAAAAAACAATAAAAACATTTGATGCTATTTATTACTTACTTCACTAGCAAATATTAAAATATAACATTTTGATAAAATGATCTTTACGTTCTAGTAATTCCAGATTATGGCGATGTTACGTAAGTCTATCTTTTCAGTAAAGTCAAGTGATAGGGATTGTAAATATAATAGCAAAATAGAAAAAAAAGAGAGAGAAATGATTCACTAAGAGAATCAACTCATGGTAATATTTCCTAAATGTTCTAATTTCTTTATCCTTAAAAACTCATCCATTACGAAAAGTGAATTCAATGGGATGTGGCATTGTGGTGAAGTAGTTAAATGATATTGTCTCTAGAGCTACTAGAAGTGTAAAGATTCCATTTTCGATTGGTTGACACCTCTTTTAATGTTGGTCCAAAGATAATTATGGAATGATAAATGAAATATGTGGTTTGTTCAGATTATCATCGTGGCAACTGGACAGATAAGAGATACAGAGATTAAGATCAATAAGAATCGATTTTGTATCTATCTGATGTTAGCCAGGAAGGATGCTCTTCGAGTAAGAACTCACAAAATATTGTAAATTGGGAAGCTTTAATAATACAATAAAAACACAACGAAATAATAAAACAAAATACTTTAAATTCTATGATAACATAAAAATCTCGCCCATCTAAAAATAAAAATTTAGTGATATTTTCTTTTAGTAATTCAAAAATCATATCTAGTTTAACTTTTTATTTTTAAATTTTGATAGAGTAAATATAACAGCAGAAAAATAATAAATATAGAATATAAATAATAAAATAATAAAATAAATATAGAATATAATCAAATCAGATGTTACAACAAAAAGTTGTATTTTAGAATTTTTATTAAATTCTAAAATACGATTTTTTTATTTGAATACAATAAAAAAAATGTAGTATAGAGAATGAGAAGAGTCAGTCTTATATTCAGGAAATTTAAAAAATAAATAAATATATAAATATCTTTATAAAATCATTTCCAATACAAAATGCAAATACAGTTTGTAATAAAACTAAAATAAATAATAATAAAATTTTAAAAATATTATAGAAATATAAAAAGTATTTTTATATATTATTTTAAATATATAAAATTAATGAACAGTTTATACAGAAAAGTATATTTCGGTTTTAAGAATAGAAAAACAAACAAAAGTAGTATTTATGACATTCAGTCTCATATGATTATTTCTGTATTTTAAAAATGGTTTAAACAATTTTCATTAATGCAGAAAAAATATAGCTTACAATACTAATTACAAATAATATGGAATTTTACAAATAAATAAAGAGTAAAAGCAGTAACGACAATGATATTGTATATCATCAAATTATCTAATAACAGAAAATCAACAAATGTATACAAGTACAAGATTTTCAATAATCTTTAGATATAAATCTGATGATTGATATTCCAGATAACATATCTTTATGTGAAATAAACTTTACAAAATTTTCTTGAACTAATGTTGGTAAACATGTCTGTTGATATAAGGGGTTTGCCATTTGGGAAAATGTATTGCTTTGAAAAGCTATTAGATGAGATTTGCGGTTTGTTTGAGTTATGACTCATAACCTAAACAAACCACAAACTTCTCTTATAATGTAAAGGAAGTTTGAATGCGATAAAGTAATCGAAAACTGATTCTGTATGCACAGTTTTGTCTATGAATGAAGACTGAAGCAAGATTATTTTATATTTACATACAGAACTGATGATTCGCTGCAGTCACATATTACACTGTACAAAATCTCAACAATAGTAATTATTTACTTAGTAAAATTGAACATTATAAAAGGACTAAATAACGTCCAGTTCGGATTATCTTTCGATCGTTTGCAATAGTTGTTAGAGTGATGAAATCATACTGTATAATTGTATTATGAATTAACAGTAAGAGCTAATCTGATTGACAGGATCAAAATATTTTTATTATTGTATTAAATAAATTACGGCACATTTGATCCGGTATTAAGACTTGGATCGTTTATTTATAAATAATAAAAATATGAAAGTACTTTTAAATTAAATTATTGAATTTATACGTATTTATTTATTAATAATCCAAAACTTTTATTCCTCATAGATATGGACTCATTTACACATTTATTTCAGTTATTAACATAGATAACTGAAAATCTTTTATATTAATAAGAATGTTAATTAATTAATTATGAAATTATACATTAAATAAATTTAATTTTAATTTTATTAAAACTAAATATTTTCATTAAATAAAGTGCTTTGTTTATTGTTCTCTACAGGGATACGAAAATAATAAAGAATATGTGATTAAAATAAATACAAAAAGTTGCTGGATTTATCATCAATAAACAATTCATTCGAAAATTACAAAACGTTTCAAGCACTTTACATGTAAATTTTAATATTTCTCAAAATACAGAAAATCTAACAAAGCAATATGTTGAAAGGTTCTGGAGATAATATAAAAACTTGAAATTTTTTGCAAACTTTGAAAAGATTATATACGTAATTTGTATTGAAAAAATATCGTGGCACTAAATATAATTAAATTAAATATACTACAAAATTGAAAATTTAAATATTTTGATTTGAAATATATTCGATTTAATTTTTAACTACACTAATAAAAATTAAAATTATAGCATCAATCTACGTGAAATAATTAATTGAAGAGTGACTACAATGTTTTAAGTTAAATATTTGATTTGTTATTTTATCATGATATGCTTAATTCTGTTATTATACTGAAAGAAGGTGTTAATTATCAACTTGTAACACCAAGTAATTTAAATATTTATTTACTTTATTATTTAACTTAAAATCAACAATACATGTAAATGCATAAAGTAATTTTTGTAAACATAATCGAAAGACGATACAAGTATTTATTTTATTGTTAAAAGTATTTAACTTATTTCTGTATATTTAGAACAACATTACAATTTAACAGCTTTTCACAGACAAAGCAGCTTAGTTCTTTAACATTTATCCTGTTACATTCTTGTTAGATAGATTTATCTTTATAGAATTATATCATACATATTGTAGTATTCTCTATATATTCTATTATATAAATATTAAATAATATAGAAATATATAAGTCANGCCTAATGCATAGATAGAATTTAATTTTAATTATTTAATGAATCTAAAACCATATGAATTTCTTATTTCATTTTACAACGCATATAAATTAAAGTTGGCCAATAAAACTTTAATATTAGCTATCATACTGTAACAATGTTAAATTTACTTTCTATAGAAGCTATATAAGATATAACGATAACTTTTTTTAGTATTTAGTTTTTAGATAGAGTACTATAATAATTTCTGCACATAATAACGATATTACAGTACTTGTATATAAAGCATAATCTACTGATTGCACTAGTATTGTATATTACTACCCCATATGTAGTATTATTTTAAATAATTTATTTGCATTTATTTATATGAATAGCACGCACACATACACACACACATATATATATACACAGTATATATTTTCCTGTTTCACAATATTTGTTTGTACAGAGACAAATTATATTATTTTCATAATTGATTAAAGTTACTATAAACTGTATCCTGTTACAGAGATTATTGAAATGCGCTAATTAATTAATTGACGATTTGATTAAATTAATTTGAAAGTAATATATTTTATGAATCATTTCTAACAATTATAATGTTTATCACACTTTAAAAATGACAAGCTTAATAAATGACAATAAGTTTGACATAAAAATTTTGCCAAGAGTTACTGATCTTTCAAAATGTCCTGAGATTATTAATACATTTTGTCAGAATATTTAATAACTGATATTTAATAATTTATATTTATTTATATAATTATATTAACTTTAATGACTTTTTAAATAAAGTGTATTAAGTCTTTTGAGAATATTCTTCAATTAACACGATTGTAAGCAACAGTAAATATTATTGTTTAACGAATAAGAGTTTAGTGCCAAAATCAGTAAAAACCCAGAAAAAATATTTGGTGTACTTGATAAGAAAGATATTGTTAAAATCCCTGTTAGAATCCCAGTTAGTAATTTATTTAACGTATAATTAAAGCATCAATAACAACGACACTTAATTGAAAATCAAGTGCTCAAATTAAAGCGTTGCGAGAAGAAACATGTGTGTTGAGATATTTACTGGAAGATTTGTGATATCTAATTTTGTAATTTATAAAAAAAAACATATAATAAATATCTGGAAACAGAAAGTTACAAGAGAAAGAGAAAAATGAAAAAGTAGCCACCAAGAATATTTTTATGACAATAACTTAGGCAGAAAATAATTTTTCTATTATTATGAAGAAAAAATTAATAATTTTTAAGTTTGTGACTGAGTGTTGAAATAATTTTATATCTTCATTAATACATGGCATTTTTAAAACAAATGCAAAAAAATTCAGATGATTCTTGTCTACCATAGTATTTGTACAATCATAGATAATTAATTTATGGTTAATGTCCAGAGTCGTAGACTGTCATGGCGGCTCTTCCTGTTTTAGCCTCGAAACCGGACCGCTTTGAAGACGACGTGTCACGTCGTCGTAGAACGTGCGTCCCCACTGTTTCCTTTTCTTTTCTTTGCCGGAATCAGAGGTGAGCCGCATGGCAATCCACGTGTCTGGACTTTAACCAAGAAAAAAAAGAAAAGGAAACAGTGGGGACGCACGTTCTAACCTAACCTATTCTAATAAATTACCACAATTATTACCGATTAAATTATTAGATTAGGTTAGGTTAGGTTAGAACGTGCGTCCCCACTGTTTCCTTTTCTTTTTGCGGAATCAGAGATGAGCCGCCATGAGTCTACGTATATGG